>NC_138037.1:2049846-2184463 GCF_964106645.2 Podarcis pityusensis | reverse complement strand
CCACGAGAAGCTTTGTGGCATATTTTCTGACTCTAAATCTCTGCTGGGGTCCTCTCACAAAAAGAGTCCTTGCCCCAAACTTGGACCTTGGCATCCAGGAACTTCTCCTTCCTCTCTCTCTAGACATATTTGCACCAGCAGCCAGAGCTGGCAGGAAGGGGCATAGCTGGCCAGGAACCAGAGGAAGAGGCACTGACCAGTTTTCACAGCCCTTGGTCACCACGTCTCCCGGGCCGTACAGCAGCCCATCGAGGGCGCAGGGGCAGTCCTCCTCTGGCACGCAGAGATTGTTCTGTAAGCGGCGGAGAGGGAAGGGGGCAGCATTAGAGGAAAAAACACACCACCCTCCCCTCCTTCTGAGGTCAGCCTTCCCCAAACGGGGGCCCTCTGGAAGTTTTGAATGACAAAACTTATTTTGTATACACAAAAATTGAATTACGCTGCCCGGTATTGGGAGGTTTTTAATGTTTGATGATGTTTTTATATGTGCTGGAAGCCACCCAGAGTGGCTTGGGAAACCCAGCCAGAGGGGCGAGGTATAAATAATAACATTGTTAATTATTATTAATATGTACCTAATTAAAACATCTTGTGTTTTCCCGCTGCCTGGGGGTGCTGCTGCTGGGAGTTGTGGTTCAGACCTTCCTGAGGGGCCCAGGTTGGGAAAGACTAATCTGCTATCAATCAATCAATCAATCAATCAATCAAATCCAAATCTTACAAATTAATTTGGATTTGTGGGGGGTTTTTTGTATACTTGTTTTTGTGTTTTGTGTATTGTTCTTCTTCGTTTTTGTTGTTGTTGTGTGGAGAATACTAATAAAATTAATATATATATATATTTAAAAATCAATCAATCAATCAATTATCCGTCCTTCACCCTAAGGCCCCAACGCAGCATAACAGCATTAAAACACAATATTAAAAAGAGTGTAAGTCAACTTGCGAACATAAAAATGAGGTGGGTCCAGATTAGGTGCCGCCATGGAGAAGGCCCTGCCCTGGGGGACGCCCCCCCCCAAGCCTCTGCATGGGGGAAATTGTGGGGAGCAGAGACTCACCAGCAAGAAGGTGCTGTTGGGGCAGTAGCAGCCAGCATGGCAGGTCTCGTTGGCGCTGGGCACCGCACTGAGCTCCGCGCAGGAAGCCGGTCCGTCGGCACATTCCTGCCACACCTTCCCCTCCGGGCAGACGCCGGGCACCTCACCTGGGTGGGAAAGTGCAAGGCAGACGTGGGTGGAGCATTCTGAGGGGGCAGGGGCCAGCTGGGGGGTTAGCCTGGCACTACTGAGGTCATTCCGCCGAAATAGATGGAGAAAACGGTGCCAGGAGTTTCTGTGCACTCAGTGGAATGGGGGAGTCATCACACCTTTCAGATTTATCCATTTATCCCTTTCTTTCATTTATTCACTGCTCGATTGCAAGTGCAACCTCTGAAGCAGTTTGCAGAAAAAATATTACATTATAAAATAATCAATAAGAAAAAAAACAACAATTTAAGGCTTTTGTAAGAACAGACCTAAAAACAGATCTAAGCAGCTTGTCCAAGCAAGAATGTTTTTTAACAGGTGCTGAAAAGAAAACAGTGAAGGCTCCTGCCTGGTGTCAAGAGGCGGGGAGTTCCAAAGTGTCGGTGGTAACCCCCCCCAAAAATTGAGTACTTACAGAAGCAGAATGGGTATTGTGTGGCACCTGCAATGGTGCCCATTCTGCTGAATGGGCATATATGGGGTTAGGCGATCGTGCAGGTAAACTGGTCCCAGGTAGCCCCCCCCTCCAATTCACAAGCCAGAAAATAGACATCTTGGGGGGGGTCAAACCACAGGATCACCAAGCAGGCAGTGGGGGGCTGTGTCCTCTGCCCCCCCTCACTAAAGAGGCAGGGTATTTCTGAACGAAGAGGCTGCTGCCTTCAATTAGAAAACAGGCCATAAGATCAGCAACACCCAAACTTTTTCGGGGAACTGCCTCCTTGGTTCCCTTCAGCTCATCCCCAGCACCCCCTGCCCCCCCAAAGCATTATTCAGAACAGCAGTTTGCACAACTCTCTGAGGTAGATAGTAACACAATCAAACTCAAGACAGGAGCAATGAATTGCATATTTGTTCCAAACCCAACCAAAGCTATTCAGTTTAATTAATTCTGCAAAACTGGTGCACTCGAGACCAGCTTTTCCAAGTCTGATAGTTATTGGCACCCCGAACATCCCCCTTCCTTCCCAATTCTGCCACCAGTGAGCACCTGTGGGAATGTTCAGGGAGGCAGGAGAGGATATATTGTTTATTAATATCCTTCCTAACTTGCACTAGCAAGTTCCTTTACTTAGCAGAGTTTCACATTCCCCTTTTAAACGCACAGCGGATAACTGGTTGCAGGCTTGTGTAAAGGTAAAGGGAGCCCTGACCATTAGGTCCAGTCGTGGCCGACTCTGGGGTTGCGGCGCTCATCTCGCTTTGTTGGCCAAGGGAGCCGGCGTACAGCTTCTGGGTCATGTGGCCAGCAGGACTAAGCCGCTTCTGGCGAACCAGAGCAGCGCATGGAAACGCCGTTTCCCTTCCTGCCGGAGCGGTACCTATTTATCTACTTGCACTTTGATGTGCTTTAGAACTGCTAGGTTGGCAGGAGCAGGGACCGAGCAACAGGAGCTCACCCCGTCATGGGGATTCGAACCGCCGACCTTCTGATCAGCAAGTCCTAGGCTCTGTGATTTAACCCACAGCGCCACCCACGTCCCTAGGCTTGTGTAAGCCTCTCACTATTAGGTTCCTGGTAAGTTCCCTTATATCCCTCTTAAAAGAATAAAGACACAACAATCTTATTTAAAGTCAATAAAAGAAGTTTACTCACATCATCAGTTCACAGTTGGCTCCCTGAAGGCAGACTTAGTTACAAAGTATATACATGTGGATCTATCCCATATAGGGATAAGCTGCTCCAACGGCGGAGTAAGTCAAAGAGAGAGAGTGTGGCAGCATGCCTTGTCCTTTTGTTACCTGGACAGGTAAGGGCACGCCCACCTCTAGTCACATGCAAAAGGAAGGATGTTCCAGCCCAGGAGGAAACAGGAAGTTTTCGACTGGCTGGACCAAACCTCCCCTTGCATGTCCACTCTAGGAAAACAAGGAATGTTGTGTTTGACTGCTCCCAGTGGATGACATCCAACAGCACCGCCCCCCACTTTGGGAATCATAACAGCCTTTTTGTCTCACCCAGAACCGAGATGGATCCACCGGACTCACCTGTGCAGGGGGGAAGGTGGCAGGTGGCAAATTCAATCCGGCGCAAGACAGTCAGGCTGGCCCTTGTGCGATTCCTGTATCCGCCTCCACACGGCACAGAGCACTCGGACCAGGGCCCCCACTCCATGCCGGAAGCTGGGAAGGGGCGGGGGACAGAGGAGAAGGAATAATAATAATAATTTCTTATTTGTACCCTGCCCATCCGGCTGGGTTTCCCCAGCCACTCTGGGCAGCTTCCAACAAAGATTAAAAATACATTAAAATGTCACACATTAAAAACTGCTTCCAGTCACCAGTCTAGCTGCTGCATTCTGGACTAGTTGTAGTTTCTGGGTCACCTTCAAAGGTAGCCCCACGTAGAGCGCATTGCAGTAGTCCAAGCGAGAGATAACCAGAGCATGCACCACTCTGGCGAGACAGTCTGCGGGCAAGGAGGGTCTCATCCTGCGTACCAGATGGAGCTGGCAGGCAGCCACCCTGGACACGGAACTAACCTGTGCCTCCATGGACAGCTGTGAGTCCAAAATGACTCCCAGGCTGCTTTCAAATATAATATGACTTTAATTGTGAGGTTCAGCTTATTTTTTCAGTTGCTGCTTTGTCAACAGTATGCTGCAAATTATCATTGTTAATTGCAGTAGTACCTTGGTTCTCAAACGTAAGCCGTTTTGGAAGTCCGTTCCAAAACCAAAGCGTTCCAAAACCAAGGCAGATTAATCTATTCCAAACTTCTAAAAACAACCCCTAAAACAGCAATTTAACATGAATTTTACTACCTAACGAGACCATTGATCCATAAAACGAAAGCAATAATCAATCCACTGTACTATAAAATAAATAAGATAGTATTGTAGATGATAAAAATTAAAATTACTTCCCCCCCCCCATCTGCACTGATGATAGTCATTGTTTGGACGGGGGGGGGGGGCTTTTATCCATTTCCGCAGCCTGTAGCTGCGGGTTCCACACAGTCACAAAAACAAATTAACCGAGAAAGCCTCAAAAACAAAAAAGGCAAAATAAAGAACAAAAACAAAAGCACCTGTAGCAGGAACCCCCCCCCCATCATTCAGTTTGTACAAACTTCACACACACTCACACTCACACACTACACACGCTACGCTTCTGTTATAGATTCATAGAAAATCAACCATACATCGGATTTGCACTGTTCCACTTTTATTTTACTCCATGAAGAAAAGACTACAAAATGGGGAAGGTTTTGATACAGGCCAGCCCAGCACATCCACAGGAGCCCTGCCCAGTTGCTATGCCAACCCTGATGGTCCTAGACAGAAGACCATCAAGATCACAAAGAACTTGCATATGGGAGTGGATTCAGCATGGACTGGAACAAAGGACAATGAGCAGAGCTTCCCTCAGGGGGCAGGAAACTGCGACTACCTTTTGTCTTCAGAAAATGACTCATGGGGAGGGGGAAAGGGGGAACCAGCCAGGTGACAGGACACTCAGGTTACCACCACAACTCCTCCCTCAACCCCTCCTTTCTGTGATGTATGCATGATGTTTCTGGGGGTGGGCTTGACCTACAGGATGCGAATTTCAAAAGTTTTTATAAGGTATTGCAGACCATCTTTCTGGGTCTTTCCTCTCTCCTGTAAGTGAGGGGAACACCCTGTTGCAACAGTTCAATAAAGGCCAAGCCTACAGGCTGCTGTTTTGCTCCAAGTTATCCTGGTTGGTGTCTTTGTTTTTTGTCCAAGGGAGCCCTCGGATTTTTCCAGTAACACACCAAACTTAATCTGTTCCAGAAGTCCATTTGACTTCCGAAATGTTTGAAAACCAAGATGCAGCTTCTGATTGGTGCAGGTGCCCCGGAAACAATAGCCAACAGCCGCATCGGACGTTCACCTTCCAAAAACCGGAACACTTACTTCTGGGTTTTTCGGCGTTTTGTGAACCAAGGTACCACTGTATTCTATGCTATTTCTACTGTATTTGTGATGTTCAGTTCTGTTCTAATTGTGGCTTGTAAGCCCCTTTGGGATTCATTCAAATGAAAGGGGGCCTGGAAATGTAATGAATCAAATCAGCGGTGACCTCCCTCTTTTCATTGTGCTCTTCTGCCCCCTTTCCTCCCCATCCCTCTGACCCACAGCCTGACCCCCTCCCCTCTCCTTGAACCCCCTTCCCCACTCTCTCTTACCCTGGCAAGGCTGCAGGCTGCAGAACTCAATCTCCACGTTGGGTCCCTGGCAGGGCTGTCCTCTGTCGGAGGCAGGGGGCTGGGAGCTGGAGCGGAAGCGGCGCCGAGTGCCCACGTTGCAGCTGCGGCTGCAGGAGCCCCAGGCCGTCCAGTCGCTCCAGGCGCAGTCGGCTGCAGAGAGGGAGGCCAGCTCAGGGCGGGGGGAATCTCTTTCCGAGCGCCTTCCCCAGATATTATTTCTATTATTACAGTGGTGCCCCGCAAGACGAATGCCTCGCAAGACGGAAAACTCGCTAGACGAAAGAGTTTTCCGTTTTGGAGGTGCTTTGCAAAACGAATCTCCTATGGGCTTGCTTCGCAAGACGAAAATGTCTTGCGAGTTCCTGCGGGGTTTTTTCCCTTCCCCCCCTTTTTCTAAGCCGCTAAGCCGATAAGCCGCTAAAAGCCGCTAATAGCGCTAATAGCGCTAATCCGTCAATGGGCTTGCTTCGCAAGACGAAAAAAACCGCTAGACGAAGAGAATCACAGAACGGATTCTTTTCGTCTTGCGAGGCACCACTGTACATTTATTATATAAAATAAAATAAAACCAGCCGCTGATGGAACTCAACCCCATTTAAGATATGGTGTTTAGAGACCCAAGTTATTTTTCATTTGTGTGTTTTCCAAGAACAAACTTAGCTGGTCTCTAAGGTGCTACTGGAAGGATATTTTTTATTTTGTTTTGACACATAGAAGGTTAAACAGGCGCTTGTGGTTCCCCGGAAGGTGTGACCTCAGGACAGGTGCAGGATCTCCATTCCACCCACCCATCTATCAACCAAGAGCGGGCTATCATCTCATTTTATCCTTACAACAACCTTGCGAGGTGGGCTAAATTGAAGCTTCGTGGCTTGGCCATTTTCTGCTCCACCCAGCTGGGCAGAGGAGCTGTGGCTCAATGGTAGGCCACCTGCCTTGCATGCGGGAGTTCCCAGCTTCAATCCCTACCGGAATCCTCTGCTAAATTTTCACTGGAGGGAGCAGGTGCCGGGGTTGGTCTAGATGACCCCTGGGGTCTCTTCCAACTCTAGAATTCCATGATGGTATGTTTCTAAGTCCTTCTCCGCTTCTCTACCCTACAGAACTGCCACCTGTCAGTGTGAACCGTCCTGGGATAGAATGATAAAGACTCTGACCTAGTAGGAAAGGTGGCCGTCTCTGTTTACCTGGGCAGGGCTCCGTGGTACACGCCATCTCTCCATCTTTGCAGGTGCTGGAAAGGAAAAGGGGGAAATTACGTCACTGAGTAGATGTCTTACGAGTTGCCTCAATGGGAAAATGCAAGGTGAAAATTATTTAGAATGATTTGCACTCGGAAGAACAGGGCGGATCGAGGCCCGGTGGGTAGGGACTTTATCTTCTTTCCATCTCTGGGCCAGTAACATCCACGCAGCCGTGGTCGCTATCAGAGAAGAAAGGCAGATCAAGTTGATGGACTATGTCAAAATGGCTAAAATGACCCGAAGAATCAAAAATCAGGAAGGTCAAAAGTTTAATAAGGAATGGGGGAGATATATAACTTATCTTAAAGATCATTGTCAACAGTTAAAATCCTTGGAATCTAGTTTTTATGTCGTACGTGGGATATGTGACTGTGAAATTTCAATCTCAAAAACTAAATAAATAAATTTCTGGAGGAAAAAAAGAGGTCTGGAGGGTGGTGACATGAGAACGGGGCCTTTTCTGCAGTGGCTCCTAGTTTGTGGAAGGCTCCCCACAGTTAGTCTCACCTGGCACCTTCCGTATACACCTTTAGGCTTCAGGTGAAATAAATATTTAACTTGGGGATCACTTAAGAAGGAAGTGTTTTATAGATGCATACAATTACAAATTGTGGTGTGTGTGTGTGTGTATGTGTAGGAATACAGGTTTTCATAAGGGGGGTTCTCCTGGGAGGGGGAATAAATAAATAAAAGTAAAAATGAGAAGAAATGCAATCCATTCATCACCAGTTGTTGCAGGAGTCCAGGAGGGCGACGTCCCCCGGCTGGTAGAGCTCCCCCTGGTGGTAGCAAGGGCACTCTCTGAGCGGCAGGCAGGTGTCGTTGTGCAGGAAGAGACCCCCGGGGCAGGAGCAGCCCTCGCGGCAGCGGGAGGCGCACTCCACGCGGGAGCCTTGGTCCAGGCAGAGGCGGGGGCAGGCGCCCCCCTTCCGCTCGCACTCCTCGGCCGTTTGGTACACCAGGTTCCCCGGGCAGAGCGCTGTGTGGGGTTTGGGGGGGGGACAAAGGGAGAGGCATCTGGTGAGAGACGTAGGGTACCCAGAGGTGTAGGAGGATGGGCGGGGGCTGGAGAGGAAGTGTCTGTCAGGTGTGCGTGCAGGAGCCAGGCCCTGTGACCAGTAGGACTTTGCAGGACTGGGGCCTTCCTAAGTTTGTTCTGGAGAGGCAAGGCACGGCCGCACAAGTGAGGCCACTAGGTAAATCACAGCACCTGGTGGCAAGAGCCAGGAAGGGATATAAGGTCAGCATTTCCCTTCAGCTCTTTGCCACAGCAACACGTTCCCTGCCTTGCTGTGTTTGACTCCTTGATTCCTTGTTTCTTGACCCTCGGACCCCTGACTCCTTGCTTCCTGACCCTCGGACCCTTGACTTCGTGGCTCCTTGCTTCTTGACCCTCAGACCCTTGATTCGTGACTCCTTGCTTCTTGATCCTCAGACCCTTGATTCCCAGCCCTCTGACCCTCTGACTTTTGGCTTTCTAACTCCTGGCTTCTGGACTCCCGTTCCTGCTCCCACCCCGCTATTGTGTCCCCGGTCCCGATGTCCTCAGCTGGGACTTCAATTGCCCATGAACCAAACCATGACAGTGTCAGGGAATGGTCTGAAGACGAGGACTGGGGGATGCATTCTGATGGAGAGCTGGAGGGGGAAAGGTCCCCCCCCCCCTTTGTCTGCAGTGTGTTCAGAACCAGAGAGATGGACAGCTTAGGGGGGGAGTTACCCAGTTATGAGATAAGGACATGAGATAAGAAGCAGAAGGGAGGGGGCAGCTAGTTGAGATGTCACTCAAGAGTGTGGCGGACCCCCCCCCCCCACCATGGACTTGGAGGTCCGAACGTATCAGAGAGCAAAGGAGTCAGAGGGAGGGGGGAACTTCCTGTCGGCACCTGAAATGCTGTGGAAGCCGGAAAGAAGATTAGACTGGCCTACTGCCTCCTTGTGGAGAGCTGTGTATTTGTGCCTGCAATGTGGTGCTGTAATAAAAGGACCACAAATCTATCAACTGCTCATTGATTCTTATCTTGATTCTTATCTGCGAAGCTACCGAAGGGAGGGGAAGACTCTCCACGCCTGACAGGGACCCCATATCCCAAATGTGTACCTTTGCAGGGCTGGGTGTTGCAATCGCGGGTCTGGATGAGGGGTCCGGAGCACTCTGGGCCCCCGTAGGCTGGCTTGGAGCAGGTGCGGTTGCGGGTCTGGACCCCGGAGTCGCAAGGGGCCGAGCACTGGGACCAGGAGGTCCATGGGGTCCAGATGCCTTCCACTGAGGAGGGAGAGAGGGAGGGAAGAAGGAACAAAAGATGATAAGGAGGTGGTCTGCCTGCTGGGGGCCCGAAGGACCCTGCCCCTGCCTCTTTCCACCTGGCTCTGGGGGGCTTGACAGGCTTCACAAGGACTGCAGCTGCTTTTATATTTTTAAGTTTTATCTCTGGTGTTTTAAACGAGACCATCTTGGCTGTGAGCCCTGGAAGACCTGCACCCTGCCTTGCCGGTCCTTCCCCATCTGGCCTGGGAGAGAGTGGAGAGCGGACTGACTCCAGCTACAAAAGCTGAGGCTGTTGAACAGATTCTCGGGCTGGAGTATTTATTTACAGGGGGCGTTGAGAGAGCCTGTTGTTGTTATCGATATCATGGTTGCGTTTTTAGTTTTAGCTCTTATGATTTGCGTGGAAATTGTTTCCATTGGGTTGTGTACTTTTTGAGGTGTTTTATTTATTGTTTATGACCTCTGTTATGTTTGTAATTATGTAAATCTTGTCGTGTTGTAAGCCGCCTTGAGCATAGTTTCAACTATGGAAAGGCGGCATACAAATAAAATGATGATGATGATGGCCTCTCCTTTAGCTGTGATCCTTGCATTGGAGGCTGTTGAACTCGATGACCCCCAGGGTAACTTTACAATTCTGTTTCTCTATCCTAGAATCATAGAGCTGGAAGGGTCCCCCAGTGGTCATCTATCCCAACCCCCCTGCAATGCAGGAATGCTCTTTCGACTTGCCACTGCACCGGGGAAGAACCTGAGGGCGCTTCCTGTACGGCGGCCACCTTTCGGGTAAGATCAGCCAAACCTCAGACCCCAAAGGACACAATTCCCCAACCTGGTGCCCTTTGGATGTTTCAGACTGCAAACTCCCATCATCCCCGAGGCCGGGGGGGGGGCCTCAGTGCTGCCCCCTCCTTCTGCCCCCCCTCCTCTCACCTGGGCAGGGGGGCGTGTCACAAAGCTCCTCCTGCACCGTCTCCCCGCTGCAGCTGGCGGCGTCCGTGGTGCCACTGCAGTCCCGGAACCGCTTCCTGACGCCCGCCACGTCCGTGGCATAGTAGCAGGTTTTTGAGCAGGGGGACCAGGGCGTCCATTCGCTCCAGGCGAAGGTGATCTCTGGGGAGGGACAGGAGAAAGAGTGTGGGGCACGGGAAGCCTTGGGGTTGGGGGTCACTCGGTCCCCTTCCAGGAGAAGTGAGGCCTCTAGTCTACTGGCAGGCAGAATAATGAGGAACTTTAAAAAATGATCAAGGTATCATTAAAAAAAACAAAACCTGGAGGCTTTTCTCCTGGGGATTTTGGGCCCAGACATACCAAAAAATGCAAAGGAAATATTCTTGTATGCAACGGTAGCAGCAAGAATACTGATCGCAATGAATTGGAAGGGAGAGGAAATCCCAATGAAGCTGGAGTGGCAAAGTTGGAGTATGCCGAACTGGCAAAAATGACAGAAAAACCTTTATTCGAAAATGAGACATGTACAGAAAACCCCATGAGGAATATTACAGCATTATAATGTCAGTGACAGCATTTGAATGACTTCTGTATTAGCATAAATATATGTAATATAATATTGACAAATATTAGTAAAAAGAAAATAGAGATTAACTGTGTATCAGATAAGTAATATTGTAAATACATGGGGTGGTGGGAAGTCATAGGAATTTTTTTAAGAAGAATGTATGGTGATATGAATTAGCAAATACTGATATTTTTCTTGTATTCTCAATTGGTTGTTTCATACATTTGTTTGTTGTGCTTTTTTGAATATCAATAAAGCATTATATTAAAAAAAAGAGTGCAAAACCACTCCCTGAACAAAAGACTGGCTTGAGAGCTGACGCAGAGGAGTGGAGCTTCTCCTCCAGCTCCAAGGCATCGGATTTACTTATTTCATGAAAGTGACGCACCTCTTCCTTGTCGGGACCCCTTACCTGAGATGCAGACGGTGTGGCATTCGCGGACCTCCTGGGCATCGCCTTGGCACGGGGCACCGCCATTGGCAGCAGCCGGGTTGGAGGGAGACCTGCAAAAGAGGCAGGCTGGTACATAAGTTAGGGACAGGGAAGAGAGGGTGCAGCTCTGCACCCATCCAGACGGATGGACCCCTGAAGGATGCCGCAATTCCTTTTCTCTTATTCATTTATTTAACAAAACGTATAGAGTTAATAAATCAAGTATCTCTAAGCGACTTAGAAGCATAGAATTGTAGAGTCCAGGCCAACCGCCGGCAATGCAGGAATATTTTGCCCCTTGTGGGGCTCGAACCCACAACCCTGAGATTAAGAGTCTCCTGCTCTACTGACTGAGCTATCCTAGAAGAGGACTTGTATAACATATTACTGGGGAAAGGACTGCTTTTCCTGTCCGTTTGCATTTCCTAGTGCAGTAAGTATTGATCTGATGTGCAGAGATCTTTCCTATTCTACTTAATTCAAGAGGGTTCTGGAAGCCTTTCTGTGAAAGAAGTAAGCAGAAGGTTCATGATGTTTGGGTTATTTCTTCAGAGAAGCTGAGTACAGCTGCCTTAAACTGGTTACAATACGATAATCTTTATTGTCATTGTCCCATACAGAACAACGAAACACCGCACATGCGCCCTACGTAGTGATGCCCGCTCCGGGTGTCACAACGCCTTCCTTCGCCCCTGGCTGACTATAATAATGCCAGAAGGAGCCCGGGTTTCACTCTTTTGTATCTCTCTTTCTTTCTGGTGTGGTATTCTGTATGTGGTGGGCTTAATGTTAAGGTTTCGACTTATTATAAATGACTGTGAGTTTAAGTTAAGTCTGCTTCAAGTGGATTTCTTATGGACAGGGCCAGTCCTGAATGTATTGGATTTGTGACCACGATGGTCATCTGCCTTCAGTAGCAGTAAAGCTCTGCTGCATGAAATAAAATTCCCTCTGGTCTACTTTTGGGAATCCTGCAATGTGTTTAAGATTTTACTCTGCTAACTATAAATCGGAATCTAATCTGGATCAGTATTGAGTAGAATTTCAACAACAGTTCCATCCATTCATTTTTTTAAAAAAATCAAGAAAACACATGGCGACTGCGACTAATACGTGTGTTACATTTATAATTGTAATAAATTTCTTCAAATATCAGAAGGGCTGTCATCACACGGAAGATGCAGCAAGCGTGTTTCCTGCTGCTCCCGAGGGCAGGGTCCGAAGCGATGGCTTCAGATGACAAGGAAGGAGATTCCGACCATTATTGCTGCTGCTGTTGTTAATTGAATTTATATACTGCCCTCTACCCACAGGTCTAAACATTAGGAAGATCTTTCTGGTGGTAAGAGCTCTTCAACAGCGGAACAGACTCCACTGAAAAGTGTTGGTCTCTCTTTGGTTGTCGGTTTTTAAACAGGTTGGAGACTGGAGAGCTATCTTCCAGGGGTTCTTCAACCAGGCTGATTGACATCCATGCCCTTTTAAATGTGTTGGGGGGCGGGTTACTGGGTGTGTTTTTTTAAATTTTGTTTTCTTTTTATGTATTTTGTTTTTATCTTGTATTTTTATGCTGTGACCTGCCCTGCGATCTTAAATAAAAAAGCAATTTCAATGACTAATTCGCATCACCTACTCCAGTGGGATGAGTCGGGGGGCAAGGAGAGAAAACAAAAAAACCCCCACATTTTGATCACAACCTTCCTTGGGAGGGCCGGATAAAAAAAACCTGCCTCAAGAGGCCACTGTTAGGATATAATTCCGTTCCACCTTAAAAGGGAACAGGCTGTTGTGTGTCACATGCCTGTTTACTTCCAGCACTTGCTTTGAACTTCCGTTTGTATATAGCTTTTGTGTTACAGCTGTTTTGCTGGAGACGAAGGGAAGCAGACATGTTTTCCTTTGTTCCTGAACTATGCTGAATAAATGCTGTAAATATGCTTACACATTTCTCTGTCCATCTCTTCTGCTGTGAGAAGATTTATTCACTTTGCTGACAGAGCGTGCACGGGTCTCTAAACGTATCTGAGGCTCGTGTCGCTGACTGATGCTGTTCCAAGGGAGACCGGTGATCGCCCGGCTGCCGGCCGGTGGCTGGAGCCAGCTGGGGGCCTGCCTGATGCCCCCATCTCCCTGGCAGTATCCCAACAGCCACATCCCGCCCACAGGTGGATGCTGCCCTCCTTTCACCTGAATCTCTGCTGCATGCCGACCCCACAGCTCCTTCCGCAAGGGCTCCACGGAGACCAAGCTGACCAGCCACACTTCACGGGGCAGGAAACCGAGTCGCAGGTCACGGCGCCTTCCAGGCAGACGCTGGTGGTGGGAGCGGGAAGGAGGCGGAGGACAAAAGCTCATCAGGACTGAATCTGGACCCCATAACCACCACCACCCCAAAAGGGGGGAACCTGTGACCCTCCCATCAGCCCCAGGGGCAAAGGCAGAGACTGGGAACCTTTCATATCTTGAGGGCCACATTCTCTTTTTTTATATATAAAATTTATTTGGTTCTTCAAATATTTTACAGAGATATATCACAAATAATAAAAACAAGATTCCCAGGAATCTCCTGGACTTCCACCCTCCCCTTTGTGGGTCCTATTATTAATCCTTTCCTCCTGCATCTTTTATGATACAGTGGCACCTTGGTTCTCAAACGCCTTGGTACTCCTACATCTTGGAACCCAAACACTGCAAACCCGGAAGTAAGTGTTCTGGTTTGCGGACTTTTTTCGGAAGCCAAACGTGCTCCGTTTGGAGTGTTACGCTTCTGATCTGAGAGCCCCGTTTCTGTTTTGAGAGTTACGCTGTGGTCTGTCTGTGCTTGCTATTTTGCATTTTTGTTTTTGCGGCTCTTTTTTGTGTGTGACTGTGGAACCCAGTTCAGCTATTGGTTGATTGTGTGACTGCAGTACATTGTTTATTGCTTTCATTTTATGGATCAATGGTCTTGTTAGATAGTAAAATTCATGCTATTTGCTGTTTTAGGGGTTGTTTTTAAAAGTCTGGAATGGATCAATCAATCAATCTGTTTTGCATTACTTTCTATGGGAAAGCATGCCTTGGTTTTGGAACACTTTGGTTTTGGAACGGACTTCCAGAATGGATTAAGTTTGAGAACCAAGGTACCACTGTAATCCAAAACCTTTGCCTCTTCTGTTATGTCCAGAATTCAACATTAAACTTTCAGTAATATTCCAATCCTGCTATTTTAACTGTTTATAATGGTCTTTAAGGTAAATTATAAAGGTTCCCCATTCTTTGTTAAAATTTCGGTCTTGCTGATTTTTGACTCTCCTGGTCATTTTAGCCATTTCAGCACAGTCCATTAACTTCACCTGCCATTCTTCTCTGGTGGGGGGGCCACATTCTTTTCTGGGCGGCCTCCCAAGGGTTAGCCTCTAGACAGCTGGTCACAGGTCTGGGTGCAATGGAGCAGTTTCCGAAAGAATGGGACCCTCGACTCCTCCGGCACAGATACCCTCCCTGGTGGGTTATGGGCCCACAACCCGAGACTTCTCCCACACAGACGTCATCATTACTCTACCCTTTTCACACCCCTCCTGGCACTAGGAGGCAGTGGAGCAGGGGAAGGTGGGCAATCTACTGACTTGTCCCTCGCCTGAACCATCCCTTCTTCCTCCGCCCAATCCCGTGTGCCTTCCTCCGCTTCAGACTGCTCGCTCCTCTTCAGTGTCAGGGACTGGACTGAGGAGGAATGGTGGAGACCGCCCCCTCCTCCTGCACTTCCCAGAAAAGGGGGAGACAGTATAGATTTAGAACAGCGGTTTGCAGAAGGTCACAGTTCAGAGGCTGCAGAGGGGAGAAGCTGGGAAATATTGGAAGATGAGCAGGAAGAAGTCGAAGAAGCACCAGGGGAGAGACAGCGGAAAGACTCAGTGTCTTTAGAAAGCATGCCAGAACCCCCCCTCTCCCAGAACCCGGCAGGCATCGAAAGTAGAACAGAAAGCTCAGAGGCAGAAAGCACAGATCAGCCAATGCAGGGATGACGTATAATAGGAGAGACGGAGGAGGTGGGACTTTACTCAGAGCAACGCCATTATCCAAGAGACGGCACTGCTACATCTCTGTGAATATTGAATAAAAGACCTTGGTAAGAGCTTCTTGTCTTTCCATTTCTGGCAGCCTGCCGTGAGGCAGGGGGGTCAGATTCCCTGAAGCCTGACACTCAGACTCCTGCCTTGTGGGTGGCTGGGCTCCCGGTGGAGTCTAGGGTCAGGTTCAAGGTGCTGGTTTTGACCTTTAAAGCCCTTTGCAGCCCAGGACCCTCGTACCTACAGGACCGCCTATCCTGGTATGCCCTGCTGGGGAGGGCGGGGTATAAATAAAATATTATTATTATTATTATTATTTATTTATTATTATAAATTGCCGGTCCCCTCTCCTGGGTTGCTCCCCTGGTTGCCTGACTGTGCCCTACACTCTTCAGAGCCCTGCCAGAGGAGGAGGAGGAGGAGGGTGGGGCACCAGAGGGACCCCGTCCCCTGCTCACCACTGGCTGCAGTTGTCCCTCAGGAACATCTCCCCCGGGATGCGACGCTCGTGATCGAAGAAGCAGTGGCACTGGCTGACGTTCACGCAGCCCCCGTCCTGCAGGAAGAGCCCCGGGGGGCAGCGGCAGCCTGGGAGGGGAGACAGAGGGGGCTGGAGGTCAGAGCAGGGGGCACGGATCGAGGGAGCCCTTTTCTAGGCTAGGAAGGGATCGGGAACGTGGTGCCCCCCTCCTAGCCCCGGGGAAAACATGCTCACCCTCCACGCAGCTGCTGGGGCAACTCGTCTTCAGGCTCAGCTGGCGGCACGTTTGGGGACAGGGAGCCACGAGGCCTCGCTCGCAGTGCCCGGCTTGCACGTAGACCATGTCTGGCCCGCAGTCTGCAGAGGAAACAGGCGAGAGGAGGAGGTCGGGGTGCGGGAAAAGGGAAGCAAAGCTTCGTGGGTGGAGGGGGCAGGGCTTGCAGCCATCCAGTCTTCCTCCCCTTCCAGCCTCAAGTTTGCAGGATGCTTATACGCTGTACCTTTAAACATTTTTTTTTGTATAAAAAAAATGATGTGCCAGTTCAAAATGGCTGCCCAAAAAAGGCAGCAAAAAAAGTTGGTGGTACTCCGTACAAGTGAGGAGAGACAGTGTGGCACAGTGGTTAGAGTGCCGGACGAGAACCTGGGAGAGACCAGGGTTCAAATTCCCCCATGAAGTTCACTGGGCGCGTCCTTTGGGCCAGTCGCTGTCCCTCAGACTAGCCTACCTCACAGGGCTGTTGTGGGGATTAAAGGAGATGGGGAGAGAACAATGGTGCTCCTTGGAGGGCGAAATGGGATATAAATGAATATGTAAATAAGAGACAAATAACTTAAGAAGCATTAAAGCCACAGTCATAAACCAAAATACTAAAAAAATGTACATCCATCCATATTCATATCAAGCAAGGATTAATTCTACCCACCTCTCTACATGATGAGCATGACTAATAATAATAATAAAGGTAAAGGTAAAGGTACCCCTGCCCGTACGGGCCAGGCTTGCCAGACTCTAGGGTTGTGCGCTCATCTCACTCTAGAGGCCGGGAGCCAGCGCTGTCCGCAGACACTTCCGGGTCACGTGGCCAGCGTGACAAGCTGCATCTGGTGAGCCAGCGCAGCACACGGAACGCCGTTTACCTTCCCGCTGGTAAGCGGTCCCTATTTATCTACTTGCACCCGGGGGTGCTTTCGAACTGCTAGGTTGGCAGATAATAATATCAGCAAATAAAGCATTGCTTTTAAAGCACATTCGAAGCACAATCTTTCCCTCAAAGAATTCTGGGAAATGTAGTTTTACCCCAAAGAGTTACAATTCCCAGCAGCCCTTAACACTGCCCAGAATTCTTTGAAGGGGGAGAAATGTGCTTTAAAAAGGGTCTAGTAGTGTGTAGAGAGTCTCAGTATCCAAAGATTATGAAGTGGGGCTGCAGTTGATTTGAGGAAACGCCTCCTGGCTGACCTAACCTTTAAAGCCAATCTCCCCCCAACCTCTTGCCCCTGTGTTCGAAGACGACAATATGGAGACCCCCAAACCAACAGCACAACCCAGCAGTCACTTCCACTCCCCTGTGCAAGCTCCATTGAAGTGAATGGTTCTTGGGCTTGTGCAACTTCCATTCATTTCAAGGAGGCGAGCCCAGGGAAATCTTCCCTCTGGACTTATAAGCTTCTTTTATCACCAGCACCTTCGTAATTCACAAGGCAAACCAGAAGAGCCTATTGCTCCTGCCCTTCTGCCCAATGTTGGAAGTCCAGGGATCATTCAGTTTGTAACTCAAGGGTTAAATCAGTAACTCAGCTATAGAGGGTGGAGAAGGAGTTGCTTAGCAACCAGGCAGAGTGGCATGATCTCAAGCGAGGCAGCCCAGGGCCCTGATTGGCTGTGCGTTTCTGAGGGAGTTTTTCCTCTGTGTGTTTGGTTGAAGGCTTCTCTGGTACGTACAAGGCCAGATGCAAAGAAAGACAAAACCTCTCTGTTCTTTTCTCCCCAAATTGTTCACTGTTTCTGTTTGGTTTCCTAATCTTCCTGCCATCCCCCAGGCTCATCCTTCCCCCATCTCAGGCCACCACTGCTCCATCACTGGCCCACCTTTCTTTTCTGACCCTCCCTGTCTCCCAAATGCAGCCAGCACTTACCCCGGGCATCTCCGCAGGGCTGCTGGTTGCAAGTCTCCATCTGCACAGCGTCCCCCGGGCAAGGCTGCCCCCCGTTCTTGGGCGGGGGGTCGGCGCAGGTCCTGGTGCGGCTCCGCACGCCGCCGCGGCACTCGGCGTCGCAGTCCGACCATTCGCCCCAGGATGCCCAGGCGCCATTAACTGGGCGGAGAGAAAGAGCCACGCGACTGAGCTCGTCATGCAACCACAGAATTGGACCCCTGTATCTTAAGGCAGTATTTTGTCATGCCAACCTTCCCGTGCCTCTTTGGAATTAATAACGGGGAGCCGGTTTAAATGATTTCGTCGACTATGAATGAAAGATGTGTTTTTAAGAGTCTGGCAAAATGAACATTTTAAGCAAAATGCTACACGTGAAGCCTGCAAGCTCTTCGCTTTAGCCCACCTCGCAAGGTTGTTGTAAGAAATTGGCACAGGTGACGCGTAATACCCGTTATGCATTTGCAAAAACTTGATCTTTTAATGCGGCAGCACCTGTCCTTTGGAACTCCCTGCCTCTTGACATCAGGCAGAGATGCCTTCATTGCACTCTTTTCTGCGCCTGCTAAATACGTTATTGTTCAGGCAAGTTTCAATCCTGTTTTCAATCCTGTTTTCAGCCTCTATTTTAACTTTTTGAATGCCTTAATTTTTGCTGTTAATTTTCCTTACTGCTAACGTTTGATTTATCTCCCAACCTCCCGTAAACTGTTTTGAGGCTGTTTAGTTTGTAATCTAGTGGTGTATTCATTTTATGAAATAAACTCTGCATCTTTCATAAAACGTATACGCCACTAGATTGCAAACTAAACAGCCTCAAAGCAGCATGCAAAAAGATAAATCAGTTAGTAGCTCAGTTGGTTAGCACGTGGTGCTGATAACACAAAGGTTGCAGGTTTGATCCAGCTGCATATTCCTGCATTGCAAGGGGTTGGACTGGATGACCCTCAGGGTCCTTTCCAACCCTACAATTCCATAATTCCATGTTTTTATGAAGGGCTTCAGGCCTGAGAAGGCTTGAGAGGGTTTTTGGGCTCGAATCCTGCTTGCGAGTTTCACTTTGGGGGCAGCTGGTTGGCACTGATTCTATATGAATAAGTTTCTGTTTGAAATATTCAGCACTTGCAAAATTAAATTCCTTGCCCAAAGGGTTCGCCTTCAGGCCGGGCATCTGCAGAGACAATGAGGAGCCTTTTGAGCCCCGCCTGTCCGGGAACCCGCTGCTCCCAGGTAAGTGGGGAGAAGGCCCTACCTGGGCAGGCCCGCAGGAAGCAGGAGCGGCTGTCAAACTCATCGCGGTCACACTGCCCCCCGGGGAGGGCGCTGCGGAGCAAGTCCCGGCGCCGGAAGGTCACTCCCAGCCCGCATGACCGGCTGCATTCACTCCAGGTGGTCCACGGGGACATGATGCAGTCCGCTGCCAGAGAAGGGAGAGAGGCAGGATTGGACCAGAACTATAGTTCAGGAGAGAAACTTCCTCCATTTGCAGCAAAACATCCTAACCTTGGTCTGAGCCGGTGCCCTTTACTTTAGGACGGGGGGGGGACATTTCATCACCCAAGGGCCACATTCCGTGCTCGACAACCTTCCAGGGGCCACATGGCCAGTGGTGGGTGGAGCCAGAGGCAGAAGTGGGAGGAGCCACAGATTTAAATTTTACACGTGGCAGGTGTCAGGAGCAAGCTGGCAGGAAACCACACTGTGCAATTTAGCACTTTATTAGCAAGAACACAATCTGCACAGTCTTGGTGGACTGTCAAAAATGACATGCAGAAATGTTTTGGGTTGGGGCACTGTTGAGCGGGTTTTGTTGTGGCTGTTGATACTAATTTTTTGTATCTTCATTTTGGATTAATGTGGTAATATAATTGTTCAGTTGGTTTGTGCACTTTTTGAAGCTTCCTTTATTATTTATAACTGCTTTTATGTTTGTAGTTATGTGGGTTTTTTAATATGTTGTAAGCTGCCTTGAGCATAGTTTTAACTTTGGGAAAGCAGCATACAAATAAAATGACTGATTGATTGATTGATTGATTGATTGATTGACTGTCAGGACTCATGAGCACAACAGCTCATCCCCAGTAAGTCTGGCCCCATGGATCAGTTGCTGAGTCTGAAAGTCCCTGCCTCCCCTAAATCCCCTCCTATCCAGGGTTTTTCCCAAGCAATCAGAGACCGTGCCTGAGTGTGGCAAACCTCTCCTCCACCCTTTTCATGCCTCTCTTGGTTCTGGGGGGCTTGTCACAGCAGGAGGGGGAGACACCTGTGACTCTTCACCAGCTTCTGCCTCTGATGCTTGACTTCTCTCTGCCACGGACTCCCCGCTCACCTTCCATCCAGGCAAGCGAGAGGCATCCTCCGCCTTCAGGGACACAGTCCAGCCAGGCAAAAACCCTCAGGGAAGGGGCGGCAGAGTATGGCCGAGCCATGCCCTCATTTGCCCATCCCTGCTCTCGTGCAGAATGGGGGGGGGGTGAGGGGAGCGACTATCTGCCCCAATCTGACATACCACAGTTGGCCTCGTCGGACCCATCCTGGCAATCCTGGCGGAGATCGCAGCGCCGCTCCAGTGCCAGGCATTCCCCGCTGCCACAGGTGAACTGCTTGGCAGAGCAGACGCTGGGAGGGCCCAGTGGGGGCAGCAGGGTGGCGGCAGGGGTGGTGGGAGCAGTGGGACCACCTGTGGGGGGGGAGTGCAATGCAATGGTTAGAGTGTCGGACTAGGACCAGGGAGACCAGGCGCCTAGTCCCACTTTGTCAGGCGTAACTTCACTGGCAAGAATTAAAGAGCAGTTTATATTTTGTAGTCCTTTTTGTTACCTGGTTACAAGCAAAAATCCACATCTCTCCACAAGGAGAGCGGTTGACTACTCTAAATCCTCCCCTCTCCATCCCCAGCAACATCTTGGGCACCAATGGGAAGTTCCTTCTCCTCTCTAGTCTTTGTTCTTTAATACAGGCAGACCTCCTAGCTCTTGGGGAGGGAGGGTCCACCACACTCTCTAATGACGCCTCTGATGGCTGCTCCCTCCCTTCTGTCTCTCTTCCCATTATCTCGTAACTAGGCAACTCCTCTCAAAACAGATCAGTGTCTGTGTCTCTCTCTGTTCCTGAAACTGCTGGAAATGGGGGGGGGGAATCTTCCTCCTCCCAGTAGTGGAGGAACCCTCTCCGTCACCCAGGGCAGGATGCTGAGCGGCGGGGTGAACCACCCAGTGGTTCCGTACGGACTGCGCACATGTGACAGCTGGTACAGATTGTGCATGCGCAGCAGCTGGTACGGTTGCCACACGAGTGCCAGCCTGCACAGACGCCGCATGTGAGCGCCAGCCCGTACAGATGTCCATACGGTTGCCATGCAAGCAGCAGCCTGTATGGACGCCGGGCAGATGTGGCACCCACACTGACTGCATGCGTGCCCTCCACCGCTCTACAGCTGGGGGAGGCAGCGGGCCATCTTGCCACCCCCCCTGGATTGTGCCCAGGGCAGCCCGCCCCCTCCGCCTCCCCTTTGTACGCCCCTGCCTCCTCCTCCTCTTCAGAGAGGAGCTGATCTGCCTGAGAATGCCTTCTCCAATCCTCTGATTCAGACCATTCCCTGACACCCTTGTTCCTGAAGCCCATTGGGTGACTTGACAGATGGCAAAAGCATCCCTGGGGGAGAACCACCAACCCCTGAACTTTTGGTTAATGGCAATTGCCACCAGCCTCTGTGCGTGGGTGCAATGGCACCCTTGAGATCTTCCCTGGCACCCACAGAGCACCTGTAATCCCAGGTTGGATATATGTGCAAATTAAAGGCACCACATTGGATTCCGTTCCACCGAAACCGGAGCTGTGTCTGCGCCTTGGATCCCTGGAGTTTCTCGCCGCTCAGCAAAGGGAGCGTCAGGTAGCAAGACTCACCGCAGTGCATCTCGTCCGAACCATCCAGACAGTCTTCTTGGCCGTCGCAAACAAAGGCGGCCTCAACGCAGCCGAAGACTTCACAGGCAAACTGCCCCTGGGTGCAGAGGATTCTGGGAAGCCCGGGGCTGGGAGTTCGAGTCAGCGCTGTCAGAGGAAAACAGCACCTTATCGGGGGCTGGCAGGGGGACTGACTTCCAGTTGCTCTGGGGCTCGATCCTGCTTGCGCATTTCCCAGGATGGCCTCATGAGAGCAGGAAGCTGGACCAAATGGGCCACGGGCTGGATCCAACCACAGGGCTCATTATTATTATTATTATTATTATTATTATTATTATTAAACATTTCAACATAACAATTTATCAAAAACATATCAACCTCATTTCCCCCCCATAAGTCCCCCCCTAAAAAGATAATACTGCCAGTGTTTTTTTATCCGTTTACAATTTATCTGTAAATATTCAATAAACCATTCCCATCCTTTTCTAAAAAGTTTGTCATCTTGATTTCTTATTCTCCCGGTAAGGTTTGCCATTTCTGCATAGTCCGTAAGTTTGGCCTCCTCTGAACCTTTTCCAACTCTACAATCTCCTCTTTCAGGTGAGGCGACCAGAACCCTACAGAGCGCTCCAAATGCTCCTTGAGCAAAGTCAGCCCCAGACGCATCCCCCTGCCGCCCCCTTTGGAGACGGCAGCCCTGCTTACCGGACAGCGTGGTTCGCAGGCCTGGCTGGTATGGAAAGGTTTGGGACGCGGGCAGCACCGTCGTGCCAGGGGTACCAGTCGCGAGTCTGGGCAAAGTGGATCCCAATGGCCAGGAGGTGGACCAGGAAGGTGAGGCGGGAGGCTCCTTGGAGGGCTGGATCCGGGGCGATTCCGGGACGCCGGTTGCTCCTCCAGGGTGCTGGGACTCCTGCGATACACTTGGCAGCCCGGTGAGCCACTGCGGAGGAGATGCTGTCTCTGGGGCAGGGGGTCTTGTGCCAGTGACCGTAGAGGTCACACCAGCTGTGGGGTTGAAAAGAAGCATGGGAGAAGCTTGAGTGTCCGGCCTCATGAACTACAAACCCCAGAATTTGGGGTCCAAGCCGGTGCCAAAGCTTTGCAGCTGCTTGGCAGCGTTGTGCAGCGCGAACCCAGTGTTTTGCAGCGCCCCCAAATGTTTTATTTTTATCTGTTTGCTTGTTTGTTTGTGTGTTTGATTGACAAACCGCCCTTCATCAGAAAACCGCAGGGCGGCTCGCAAGGTAAACTACAAAGCAAAAAGGCAAAAAAATAGTGAAAACAAAAACAGCAAAACCAAGGAGCCCCCCAAGTAATAGATACATCAAACCGGGGTTCGTGGTTAACACATGGAAATCCAACATCCGATTCACTCCAAAGCCATACCGAAGTTTTGTAATAGTTTTGCAGGAAAATCTGTAGGTTTTGCAGTGCCTCCTTCAAACGGAGTAATTGTGGTACCTCGGTTTTCAAAAATAATCTATTCCGGAAGACTTTTCGAGTTCCGAAACGTTCAAAAACCGAGGCACAAAGGGCGGTCTGCAAATTTAATAGAGAAAGTTGAGAAAAATAACATATACATTTGACTTCTGAGGTGTATTCAAAAACGGAAGCATTTACTGTATTTTTCGCTCCATAAGGCGCACCTGACCATAAGGCGCACCTAGTTTTTAGAGGGGGAATTCAAGAAAAAAAGTATTCTTTAAAGGGAGCGCTGAGCAGAGCCTGTCTGCATCCCAGGCTCTGCTCAGCGCTCCCTTTCACGAGCCGGGTGGAGCGTGTGTGTGGCTCTTGGGGGCTTTTCCCCGAGGAGGGAGAAGGGCACGGGCTACCCTTCTCCCTCCTCGGGGAAAAGCCCCCAAGAGCCACACACACGCTCCACCCGGCTCTGTAAAGGGAGAGCGACTATCCCTGGCTTTTGTGGGAGATGGGGAAAGGGACAGAGACGCGCTCTGTCCCTTCCCCCACCTCCCACAAAAGCCAGGGATAGCCGTGTGAAGCCTCCGCAGGGCAGCGGGATAAAGGCTCCCCTTTGCTCTTTAAAGTGTGCACGGCTTCTACTGGCTTTTCTACGAGGTGGGGGAATTCCCTCACCTCCTGCAAAAGCCCGCAAAAGCTGTGCACTCTTTAGAGGGTGTGCGGCTCTGGGGGGATTTTCCCTGAGGAGGGAGAAGGAACTGCCTGGCTGCGTCAGTCCCTTCTCCCACCTCGTACAAAAGCCCGCAGAAGCCGCGCGCTCTTTAAAGGGTGCGTGGCTCCTGTGGGCTTTTCTACGAGGTGGGAGAAGGAACTGATGCGGCCAGTCAGTCCCTTCTCCCTCCTGGGGAAAAGCCCGCAAGAGCCGCACGGAGCTTGTGTGCAGCTCTTGGGGGGCTTTTCCCGCCTGCTCCCCTCTGCATTCGCTCCATAAGATGCACACACATTTTCCCTTGCTTTTTAGGAGGGAAAAAGTGTGTCTTATGGAGCGAAAAATACAGTACTTCCAGGTTTTATGGCATTCGAAAACTGAAACTTTCGTCAACAGAGACGTTCGAAAACCAAGGTGCAGTGGAACCTCGGTTTCCGAATGTAATCCATTCCAGAAGACCGTTTGGATTCTGAAAAGTTCAAAAACTGAGGTTCAAAGGCTGGCTGCAAAGTCAATGGGGGGAAATGAAGAACGTGCCTCGGAAGCTGCTCAGGAATGGAATCATTCAAAAACAGAAGCATTTACTTCCGGGGTGTCGGCATTCAAAAACCGAAATGTATGTCAACGGAGACATTAGAAAACCGAGGTTCCACTGTACCACTGTACTCAAAGCAGCCTCCCGTCCAGTCTCCCTTGCAAAGACAGGAGGGCACTGCTTTCCTGGAGAAAACCTTGCCCTGTGCCAGCCTCGGCCTTCCTCTATTCCCAACCCTCTATCTTCCATGCCCAAGGACAGGAGCAATGGATAGTAGCCTTCCATAGCCCTCTCCTCCACAAGGAATTTTTCCGTTCCTCTTTTCAAACCACCCGGGCCATCATTGCCTCTTGTGGGAGGGAGTTCCACAGTTTAACCGCTATCAAAAGCATCTGGAGGGTGCCAGGTTGTCCGAGGCTGGCATAGACTCTGGAAGAGAGGACCCGTCAGCCGACCACCTTCCCCTGGAAGAACCCTCCAGGTGCCCCCGCCAGTCCCCCCAAACTCACTCCAGGGGCAGCCGATCACCTCCATGCGCAAGGAGGGGCTCCCGCGAAACTCCATGGGCACGAGGCGGAAGATGCGGGCCAAGATGGGCGGGCGCAGCTCCTGGCGCACTGCCGTGGCGCTGTTGAAATTGCCCTCCAGAACCTGTGGGAAGTTGAGAAGCGTAAGCCGAGGCGGCAGAGGGCAAGAGCGAGGCTCAGAACGGGGGGGGGGGGGGTGACTATTCCCCCCCCCATTGTTTTTATTGGAAAAGGGTTAGAGGGCTTTGGTAGAACTCTGCCAAGGCCTTCTAAAAGTATGTCAACTCAAAATTAGGTGCCATTGAGTTCGGCGTTGCTCCAGGTAAGCATTGATGGGCAGAATTGGCACAGGTACGGATGGCCCATAAACCCCATTCCACATTTTTTAGGACTTGGTCATTCAGTGTGGCAGCCCCTGCCCTTTGGAACTCCCTGCCTCTTGAGATCAAACAGGCACTTGCTCAAAGCATTCTTGTTTAGACAAGCCTCCCCAGATGCTTAGAAAGCTATGGTAATTTTAATCCTCTTTTAGTGTTTTTTTGGGGGTGGACTAGATGACTCTGTGGGTCCCTTCCAGCTCTACAGCTCTACGATTCTGTGATATTAGCACCATAGCTATATGTCTTAGGACCCACTGTCTTTTCAGTGACTGTAAGTTGTTTTTAAATAATGAAGGAAGGGTGGGGGCAATAAATAGATTGATAGATGCAATTAACACAACTGCTTCGTAAACAGAGCAGAAGATAAAGTAGAGCAGGATATAATCTGATTCCCATGTCTTCTTGGTGCAAGCGGAGCAGGATGAGTGCTTAGCAAGTGGGTCGTCTGTCAGGGGGCCTTTAGCTGTGATTCCTGCGTTGCAGGGGGGGTGGACTAGATGAGCCCTGGGGATCTCTCTCCACGCCAACCCACTGAGCAGCTCTGCCTTCTTTTGGGAGCCCAGAGAGATCTCCTGGGAAGTGGGGGAGCCCGTCCTCAGCACCCGCCCAGGAGGACCCCGTGCCAGGCAGGACGAAAGGCATGGGCAGAGGTGGTACCTGGGCCCGCAGGGAAGTGCTGGGGCCGTATCCAGATCGGGCGTAATCCCGGAAGTTGACCCCGTCGTCGCTGTAGACCAGGCGGTAACGGGAGACGTAGCCCCGGGAGGGCCCCCCGCCTTGCGTGACCACGGCAGTGAGGAACGTGGGCTGAAGGAAGTCCACCTGGAAATAGGGGTTGGGGTCCGAGGGGCCCGGGCTCCACCCGGGGGCCATGTTCTGCCTGGTGGGGGGAAGGAGAAGCATCAAGGTTTGGCCTATTAACCATTCAGCAAAATAAGCAGCTGCCTAGGGCATCAGGAGAAGGGGCGGCACCACATAAATTTTTTCCATTGCCCATTTTTTAAACATTAATAGTCACAAGTTCCTCAGCCCTCTCCTCCTCCTCCAGGAATTCGTCTAATCCCCTTTTAAAGAGGATTTAACATATTTTTGTGGTTTTCATCTTGTATTTTTATGCCCTGACGTCTACAGCTGACGGGCAGCCTACCAATTTAATAAATAAGAATAATAAATGACAATAATCATCTTGAAAGTAATAGGAACAATGTTTCACATGTGGTGGGAATGCCGACCTATTCAACAATTTTGGAATGAAATATATGAAGAAATCAAAAGAATGTTTAAAATATCTTTTCGTAAAAAACCAGAGGCATTCCTTTTAGGTATAGTTACAAAAGATGTTCCTGGCAATCAAAGGAAAGTATTGCTTTATGCAACGACTGCTGCCAGGATGCTCATAGCAAAAAACTGGAAAGGAGGAAAAATCCCATCAATAAAAGAATGGCAAATTAAACTTTGTGAATATATAAATTTGGCAAGATTCACAGCATTCTTAAGGGGACAATCAGACCAAAAATTAGCAAAAGAATGGGATTGTGTTAAAGAATATATGAAAAAACATTGTTCTGGAGTAAGTATATTGATATGTAACGAATGAAGCTTTGCAGGGTTAAAGAAGTTGAAAAGCGGTGCGAAAGGTATAAAGATAGACATAATTTACATTAGACAAAATTCAGAAAGATTAAAATTTTTGAGGTCTCAAAACAGAGGAAGGAAGTCAATATGTGTATATGTATGTAAAGATTAGTATGATGGCATTTTTTTTGTAGGTGTGGTTTTTTTCCTTTTTTTGGTTTCTTATTGTTTTGCTTTATTTTTGTTGGTTTGTTCTTTTTTTAGGATTTTATGTTTGTAATTTTTGTTGCCACTTTGCATTGAAAATAAAAATTACAGTTGTACCTCGGGTTAAGAACTCAATTCGATCCGGAGGTCCGTTCATAACCTGAAACTGTTCTTAACCTGAAGCACCACTTTAGCTAGTGGGGCCTCCTGCTGCTGCTGTGCGATTTCTGTTCTCATCCTGAAGCAAAGTTCTTAACCCGAGGTACTATTTCTGGGTTAGCGGAATCTGTAACCTGAAGCGTATGTAACCCGAGGTACCACTGTATTAAAAAAAAAAATCATAAACCCATCCAAGTTGGTGGCCGTCACTTTCTCCTGCAGCAGGGAGTTCCAGAGATTAACTATGCACTTTCTTAAGTCACCATCAAATTGTCTGGCCCCTTCCTTCCTTCTGCAATGCAAACCCCTATGGTACCCTCACACCCCAATGCTCTCTGAGCTCCCCCCATCTGTCCCTGACTCCATGAAGCTGACTTGGACCCTCAAACTTACATGTTGGGCACGATGTTGAGGCGCCCAGCGTCTGGTGGGTTCCCGTCCTGGTAGGACGAGGCGCTCAGCTGCTGCTGGTGGATCCGCCCGTCTTCCAAACCGAGGGCTTCGCTGCAGGAACCTGCGTCGGAGGGTGCACAAATCCAAGAGTTAGAGGCTCCCCCAGCTTTGCTTCCATGGATTTGCAAAGCAAGTTTTATTTTTACAGTGGTACCTCGGGTTAAGTACTTAATTCGTTCCGGAGGTCCGTTCTTAACCTGAAACTGTTCTTAACCTGAAGCACCACTTTAGCTAATGGGGCCTCCTGCTGCTGCTGTGCCGCTGCTGCACGATTTCTGTTCTCCTCCTGAAGCAAAGTTCTTAACCTGAAGCACTATTTCTGGGTTAGCGGAGTCTGTAACCTGAAGCGTATGTAACCTGAAGCGTATGTAACCCGAGGTACCACTGTATTTTATTACACTAATATGCCGCCCTTTGCCCATGGATCTCAGGGCACATCACAACACGTGTCAGCTTAGAAATTGGCACAACAGCCTCTCGAGGTGGGCCGGTGTTAGTTCTGCTGTATCCGAGGTTCCCAAGAGTTTTGGGGCTCCTATCCGCTCGGTACCACGAGCTCTTCCCCAGTGCCCCCTAACCCTGCCCCATAAGTAAACGAAAACCATTGCTCAGGACAGCATTTTGCACAACCCGCTAGAGGAGACAACGGTAAAATTCAGCAGCGAATACTGCATGCGAAATATTTTCACACCTTCTGATCAACGAAAACAGGACAGAAGAAATTTATGGCGTATTTACATACAACCACTTTCCAAACCCGCACAAACCTTCACTGTCACAGATGTACGGTAAGTCATTTACAAGAAAAATCAATCACTATCGCCAATGATGGTCTATCTTGTGACAACTCAGAATCATTAATAATAATAAAAATAAATTTTATTTTATACCCCGCCCTCCCCGGCCAGAGCCGGGCTCAGGGCAGCTAACACCAGTAAAATTACAGTAAAAACATAATAAAAACCAATTTAAAATGCAGGTTAAAATGCAATTTAAAATGCAGTCTCGTGCTCTACCCACTGGGCTATCCCATCAACATGGAGGAATGAAAGGTGATGAGTGCAGATCTTGGAGAGGGCTGGAACCAAGCCCCCCCCCCCGTCTGGGAAGAGATGCGCTTTACCTG
This sequence comes from Podarcis pityusensis, assembly GCF_964106645.2. Taxonomy (NCBI): domain Eukaryota; kingdom Metazoa; phylum Chordata; class Lepidosauria; order Squamata; family Lacertidae; genus Podarcis; species Podarcis pityusensis. Next base: position 2,155,882 of record NC_138037.1, on the reverse strand, counting down.
GCTGGGGGAAGGTGAGACCTTCAGGAAGCGGCCACCCGCTGGGGGACACCTGCAAGGATGGAGAGAAAAGAGAGTCACCTTCCGCTAGCCAGTTTGGATAAATGGGAATTGTCCTTCCAGGGAGCTGACGGTGTTGCTACTTGGCTCCCTGGTTTTAACTGCACCACAGCCCTGAGAGGAAGGCTGGAAAAGGGTAACCGAGAGATACCGAGACATGATAAAAATTTGTTCTTATATGCAACAACTGCGGCAAGAGTTTTGTTAGCCCAGAGATGGAAACAACAGGAGTTAGCAGAGTGGGAGGTGAAGCTGATGGACTTTGCAGAACTGGCGAAACCGATGGGAAGAACCAGCGAGACCAGGAATTTCAAAAGGACTGGAACAAATTTATATTATATTTGAAAGACAACTGTAAGCAATTAACACCATTAGCTGGGGTATCCGAAGATCTGTAAGGTGAAATTGCTACCTATGCAGGTTGAGTAATATACCGTAATATTTGAGGTGATGGTATAACAAGGATAGGAAGCGAAGCGAAATGTAAAGATGCAAAGTTTAATTCTGTGGACCGTCAGACAGGAGGGAGGGAAGCCGTGAGGCTCAGTTGAGCCAAAGAAATAAAACAAGAGGGTGTGATGTTACGTAATGTGATTATATGTAAAACCAATGAAAATTATTTTTTTAAAAAGAAAAGAAATGTTGTCCAAGTGAATGAAAGATAAATAAAGAGATGAATGAATATGGAAGTTTAAAAAAAAAGAAAAGGGAAAGGGAAAGGGGAAAGGAAAGCAAAGAAAAGGGTAAGCAGCCCCAGACCAGCCCACGAGCCTCTTGGCTGAGTGGGGATTTCAACCCAGTCCTCACCAGTCACTTGAACCACTTGTCCTTGGCTCCCTCCCTCCTGGAAACTTGAGTCCTCAGCAACCCCCTCCCATCCATCCTGCCTCGATTCCCCTTGGCACTCTCACCTGAGTTGCGTGGGGCACGGAAGGCTTCGTCGGCTGTTTTTCGGAGGTCCAAGAGCTGAAATAAATATTGCAAGGACTTTTGCTAAGGGGTTCCCCACAAAAGCTCTCAAACTGCAATCGTTGGTGGAGGAATGTCTCTCTAGAGTCAATTATTGCTTAGCCAAGCCTGCCTAGTAAAGGTAAAGGTAAAGGTAAAGGGTCCAGTTGTGGCCGACTCTGGGGTTGCGGCGCTCATCTCGCTTTATTGGCCGGCGTACAGCGTCCGGGTCATGTGGCCAGCAGGACTAAGCTGCTTCTGGTGAACCAGAGCAGCGCACAGAAACACCGTTTACCTTCCTGCCGGAGCGGTACCCATTTATCTACTTGCACTTTGACGTGCTTTCAAACTGCTAGATTGGCAGGAGCAGGGACCGAGCAACGGGAGCTCACCCCGTCTTGTGGATTTGAACCTCCAACCTTCGGATCGGCAAGTCCTAGGCTCTGTGGTTTAACCCACAGCGCCACACGTGCTAATGGGAAACTCCAAGCCAAAGAGCCCTCTTGCCTCCTGTGGTTTTCAGGAAGTGGTACTCAGAAGAATTGCTGCCTCTGACTGTTTACAGGTAGGTAGCCATATTCGTCTGCCGTAGTCAAAACAAAATAAAAAAATTCCTTCCAGTAGCACCTTAGAGACCAACTAAGTTTGTTATCGGTATGAGCTTTCGTGTGCATGCACACTTCTTCAGATAGCACACTTCAGATACCGTATCTGAAGAAGTGTGCATGCACACAGGAGCTCATACTGATAACAAACTTAGTTGGTCTCTAAGGAGCTACTGGAAGGATTTTTTTTTTTTTTTGCCTCTGACTGTGGAAGCAGAGCAGGGCCATCCTGGCTTGCTGCCTTTGCCAGGCCTCTCCTCCGCCACGAATTTGCCTGATCCTCTTTTAAAGCCATCCAGGTTGGCAGCCATGGCTGTCTCCTGCAGCAGAGAGTTCCCCAGTTTAGCTCTGTAGAATCATACAATCGCTGTTAGGATATTGATGTTCCATTCCACCCTAAGAGGAACAGATTTGTGGATTGTCGTATGTCACATGTCTGTTTACATTCCAGCACAGCTTGCTGGGAACTTCTGTTTGTGTGTTGCTTTTGCTTAGTGTTCTTCCTGCTTTTAGACATGAAGGAGAGCAGACATGTTTTCTTTGTCTTGATCGATGCTGAATAAACTGCTTGTAAATATGCTTTACATATGCCTCTGTCCGCCCTTCTGAAATATATTCGGTCGAGAGTGGATTTCATGCTCTTTATTCAGCTCATAGTAGTGAGGAATGGAAGTTCCCTTGAAATGTCTGCTTTATATACATTATTTACACAATGGGCCCGACGTGATTGGCTAATTCTGGGATTCTCCTGTAGGCCAATCAGGTTGCGGATTCACTTCCACCTGGAGCCGGATTGGGTGGCTCCTGCGGACCAATCAGACTGTTGCATTCTGGATCCTATTGTTCTAGGACCAATCAGACTGTTGCATTCTGGATCCTATTGTTCTAGGACCAATCAGACTGCTGCATTCTGAATCCTATTGTTCTAGGACCAATCAGACTGCTGCATTCTGAATCCTATTGTTCTAGGACCAATCAGACTGCTGCATTCTGGATCCTATTCAACTCAGTACATAACATCTTCCGTTGTGAAGAGTTAATTACTCTGCTGATTAGAGCGTGCTCCAGCTTCTGAAGAGTTCTGAAACTGCAGGTCGCTGTTTGATGCTGTTCCAAGGACTGGCGTTTGCCTGGTTACCGGCCAGTGCGCTGGAGCCAGCTGGGGGCCTGTGAATTGCCCCCGTTCCCTTGGAAACATCCCATCAGGGTCATCTAACCCAACCTCCTGCAATGCAGGAATCTTTTGCCTGACACGGGGCTCGAACCCACAGCCCTGAGATGAAGAATCTCATGCTCCACCAACTGAGTTATCTCGCCAAACCCGCAGCCCAGACACCAGGCTGGGGGCAGGCTCTAAAGGAGAGTCCCCCACCATGCATTACCTGCTGGTCCCAGCCGAGGGCGCTCTGCTTTCCGGCACACAGCCGACCTCATCGTCGGCGTCTGGGCAGTCGGTGACCCCATCGCACCTCTGGGATGCTTGGATACAGACCCCTGACGTGGCGCAGCGGAACTGGGAGGGCAAGCAGCCCCCTGGGATGGAGGGCTCTGGAGACGGGCCGACTCCTGCCAAAGGGAACCCACAGCACAGATCCGGTGAAGGAAAGATCGAACAGAATTTATTACGGACCCCAACTTTGTGTAGAAAAGTAACTCAGCCTGCTGAAACGTACCCCAGTAACCAAGCCTGTAAGAAGGGGGAAACTTTCTTTCTGCAAGCTTGAAACTCACAAAGGGTGAGGGAAAGTTTAGGCTGACAGACTGAATTGACCGCTGTCAGAAGTTGGCAGAGACTAGCAGTAAGGAAGCAACATTATCTTTGAAACTTGGAATCTGCTTGATTTTAAGAAGAAATGGGGGGGGGGGAATTATAATGTATTTAAGAGAACGCCGTAAACAACTAAAAACTTTGGCAGGATTTGAGTAATGATTCTGATCACGGAAAACTGTGGAAAAATGGATTACTGTTCTTAAAACAAATTAGAGAAAATACGATAAGCAGATGAAAAGAAAGATTGATAATGGTAACCATGGAAAGGCAGAGGGAAGTCAAGGGATTCAGAGACTCCTAAATGAGGAGGTGAATGATATGTTTGAATTTAAACTTGTTATATAAAACTTATTAAAAATATTAAAATGCAGAGAGGGAGAGAGAGAGAGAGAGAGAAGGGCCATTTGGGGGCACCAGATTTTGGCCTCACACGGGGTGCCATATTACAAAAGATTACCAAAGTCTGAACCTTTTCCTATTCTGCAATCTCCTTTCTGAGTGGAGGCAACCAGAACTGCATGCAATATATTAGACGGATTGCTTGGTTTTACGTGCTTCTTAAGGGGTCTCTGCCCGCTACTCACCGCAGTGCCTTTCGTCTGAGAAGTCCCCACAGTCGTTGAATCCATCGCAAATGGCCCCATGGGGCCCGGTGGGGACGCAGCGCCCATTCTGGCACTGGAACTCCCCGGTCCAGCAAGGCCTGGCTGTGGGTGGCACCGTTGGGGTCCCGGGAGGCTCTGGGGACACTGAAAGGGGGCAAGGAGGGTGGGGAAGTTCGAGGGTTTAGACAGAAGGAACAGCAGCGCCCAATTGCCAGGGTGGTGCGTGCTCTAGTTCAGGCATCCTCAAACTCGGCCTTCCAGATGTTTTGGGACTACAACTCCCATCATCCCTAGCTAACAGGACCAGTGGTCAGGGATGATGGGAACTGCAGTCCCAAAATATCTGAAGGGCTGAGTTTGGGGGTGCCTGCTCTAGTTATCTCCTGCGTGGGGCTACCTTTGAAGGTGACCCGGAAACTACAACTAATCCAGAATGTGGCAGCTAGACTGGTGACTGGGAGTGGCCTCCGAGGCCATATAACACCAGTCTTGAAAGACCTACATTGGCTCCCAGTACGTTTCCGAGCACAATTCAAAGTGTTGGTGCTGACCTTTAAAGCCCCAAACGGCCTCACCCAGTATACCTGAAGGAGCATCTCCAGCCCCATCATTCTACCCGGACACTGAGGTCCAGCTCCGAGGGCCTTCTGGTGGTTCCCTCACTGCAAGAAATGAGGTTACAGGGAACCAGGCAGCAGACCTTCTCAGTAATGGCACCCGCCCTGTGGAACACCCTCCCATCAGATGTCAAGGAAATAAACAACCATCTGACTTTTAGAAGACATCTGAAGGCAGCCCTGTTTAGGGAAGTTTTAAACGACTGATGTTTTAATGTATTTTTAACCTTCTGTTGGAAGCCACCCAGAGTGGTTGGGGAGACCCAACCAGATGGGCGGGGTAGAAATAAGATATTATTATTATTATTATTATTAGTCACCCACCACCGATAGTCTCACCAATCCTGCCATCCTACCTTTCCCACAGCCCAGCAGCTCCACGCGGAGGAAGATCCCGTTGTGGAAGTCGCGGGGAAGGATCCGGACATGCCGGGCGCGCACCATGCGCTGGAAGGTCCTGACCACGGGCGTCGAGTCATCGGAGTTCCCTTGGAAGAGCTAGAGGGAGGGGAAGAGACCGAAGGTCCCATCGTTCAAACTCATTCAACTTTACAAAGCACCGATTGAATGATACACCTTCTCTTTTTCTTTGTATGTCTTTATTTCTTTATAATTAAAAACTTTTCAATAAAGTATTGATACCAACGTTACGAAGCACCTAGTCGTCAAGAAACATATACGAACCCACCATCTTTTGAGCCATGGTCTGAGGACCTCACTACCCTAGCCATATTTAAACACATTTCTTATGGACATCAGTTTCCCTTCCTTCCTTCCTTCCTTCCTTCCTTCCTTCCTTCCTTCCTTCCTTCCTTCCTTCCTTCTCTTTCTTTTGAAATTGAAATTGAAATACTTTATTGTCACTTGTACAACTTGTATACGGTGAGATTACACGAGCACCCCCCACTCAGCTCTCTTGGTCTTAATTCCCCTTGTTTTCCCACCAAACCTGAAAGTCACTTGCCCTGTTGTTCTCTTTTCATTCAGCAGCCTAACAGCCCAGGATAGAAGCTGTTCTTTACCCTGTTGGCGTGACTAATCCTGCTTCTATATCTTCTGCCCAAGGGCAGGAGATCAAGAAAGTGCCGGCCAGGGTGTGAGTCATCCTTGAGAATTTTCCTCACTCTCCTGAGGCAACGTTCTTCCGCTATTTCATCCAGTGGATTCACGGGACAGCCCATAATATCTTGTGGTGTATTCACCACCCTCTGTAGGCACTTCCTATCAGCTGATGTCAAACCAGCGTCCCACACCGTGATGCAGTATGAAAGGACACTTTCTATTGTGGACCGGAAGAAGGAGATCATCAAATGTTGATTGACATCGTTCTTCCGCAATATTCTGAGGAGATGGAGTCTCTGTTGGGCTTTCTTAGCCACCTGGGTTGTGTTTATTTTCCCAGTAAGGTCTTCACTGAGATAAACTCCTAGGAATTTAAAGGAAGAGACTCTCTCCACACAGCGGGGCTAGTTCTCCTCTCTTCTTCCGAATGTCCTGCTTAAGCTGAGATTCCGAAATTGCAGCGGGTTGGACTAGATGACCTTTGGGTCCCTTCCAACTCTATGATTCCATGATTCTATGCAATACAGATGTCCTACAGCTGTTCCCCAACTAAACCCATAAGATCAAAAGTCTTAGATACAGACGCACAAAGTCCCAAAAGCAGCCTTTGCCAACCTGGTGCCCTCCAGGCGTTCTGAACTACAACTCCTGTCAGCATGAACTGACTGGGGCTGATGGCAGCTGCTTTCCAAAACATCTGGAGGGCACCAGGTTGGCAAAAGCTGCCCTGTGGGCCCATGAGCCTAGCCCTGCAGTGCTGTAGGGACTTCGTTCCCCCCACTCCGTCCTCTTGAGCCAGGGGTTAGAGCGTGGGACTAGGACCGGGTTAGAGACCAGGGTTCGAATCTCCACTCGACCATGAAGATCATAGAATCATAGAGTTGGAAGAGACCACAAGGGCCATCGAGTCCAACCCCCTGCCAAGCAGGAAACACCATCAGAGCACTCCTGACATATGGTTGTCAAGCCATAGATCACTGGGCCGAGCGGCTGCCTCTCAGCCCAGCCTACCTCGCAGGCCTGTTGTTGTGGGGAGCAAGTGAGGAGGGAGAGAAGGGACCATGGGACCACCTTGAGTTCCTTGGAGAATAAATAAATGAGATAGACCACGTCTTGCACCTTTAGGTCGGGCACAGTGCCCGTGGAAGAGGCCTCATGGTAGTCATGCCACCTCACGCCGTCCAGGCTGAACCGCAGGAAGAAGCTGGTCACGTAGGCATCAGAGGATCCGGCCCCCTGCACCACCACCCCTGAGGAAAGGCAATTTTATAATGGGATCAAAATAAATAAATTATGTGTTACATGAAATCAATCAGTAGGCATAAGACTCATGCCCTTAGTCTACGCTGCCTGACCATCAGTCTACATGCACTCTTTGATATTAGAAAACAGGTACAACAGCTTGACCTACATTCAACCGGGCTGCACTGCAGGCTGCAGCCGCATGCCGCCATGCAACCAGTCCATGCAGAATGTAGGCACCCTATATATAGAAAGGAGCAAACCAGTGATATTTTAGGGAGCAGGCTAATTGTTGAACGGAAATACAATTAAGAAGTAGTATATTAATAGTGAAATAATTACATATTAAGCTCTAACTTAAAAGGATTTTTTATTCATAACAAACTTAATGCAAACACATTGGCATTTGGCAAGAATGAAAGTTCCTTTAGAAACACAATTTACAAAGACTCATCGTCTAGTCTCTAGAAACTTCCTATGACATGAAATAATAGGTGTAAATATACGATGCAAACTACTAATAATTATAAATAGCAGAATATAGGCACCCTATATATAGAAAGGAGCAAACCAGGGATATTTGAGGGAGCAAGCTAGCAGGCGGGGGCCATTCCTTACATCATAGAAGCCTACACAACACAAAACACAGGTTTTATTTTATTTGTTACCTTATATTTTGGAAATGTGGACCCAGGTGTTTTTTTCCTTAAATTTTTTGGGGGGCCCCCAAGAGAGTGGGGCCCTAAGCTATAGCTTGTTTAGCTTATACGGTCATACCTCATGTTGTGTCTGCTTCAGGTTGCGTGTTTTTGTCTTGCGTCCAGATGTACCCAAAAGTACGGGAACAGGTTGCTTCCAGGTTTCACTGCTCGCGCATACACAAAACGCTAAATCACGCTGCACGCATGCGCAGATGCGACACTTCTGGAAGCGAATGCTTTGAGTTGTGGAAGTGCCTCCAGGACGGATTATCTCCGCAACTCAAGGTTCCACTGTACGTAAATCTGGCACAGCCCCCACCGAACCTCAGCCGGCTCTCCTGCGAGCTTCCTTCCAGAGCAAGGGGAGCACCTACCCGTCAGGTTCCTGGGTTCCCCCAGATCCACGTGCAGGAAGGGGGGCCGGGAGAGCAGCTCAGGATAGACGTCTGCGGGGGGAGCCCAGCCTTGGAGGTCGGCGCTGGGCAGGACACGGTTGAGGCGGGCGGCGTGAGCCGGGTTCTCTGGCTGCTGCGAGGAAGCCGTGAAGCTGGCATCCGGTAGAGAGGCAATGCCCAGCGGGCCGTAGCAGAGGTCTGGGTGGTGGCACAGAAGGGAGGTGGGGTCGGGAGAGCGCCTGGCATCGTGGAAACACATCACACCCAGCGTTCGAAACTCCCATCCTTCTAGGCACATATTGCGCCAGGGAATTGCATTAGTGCGAGGAGTTTCTGAGCTCTGGGTGCCTAAGATTTCAGATTAAAACTGCAGAGTGGAAGGAAAGGAGGACCTTTTTCTGCCTCCCCACTTTCAGCTCCTCTGAAGACTGGAGAAGAGACCCTCTTAAGAATATTAGGGGGGTCGGCAGGGGAAGGACTAGACCATGTGAAAAATGAACATAATGTTTTAACTGCTCTTCATTCATTTCCAGCATTGTATTATTGTTATTTAAAAAGTGCACTTAGACATTCCGTTGTGGTGCCCATAACCTAAAGGTGCCATTTAGCTCCCATATCTCAGTTTCTAACACTGATCACATCCCTTTTTAGGGTCCACTTCGATTGGAAAAGCCTTTCTGGATGAGCTCATAAGCTGCTCCAGCTTTCCCTTCCCTCCTTCCTTCCTTCCTTCCTTCCTCCTTCTCTTTCTTTCTCTTGTTTCATAAAATTTAAATACCGCTTGATCGTGAAAAACAACAACTCTCCAAAAAGCTGGGCACAGAGAGAATAAAACAATAAAATGATACATAAATACAACACGTATTCAAACAATAATATCATAAATAAAATAGAAACAGATTTTAAAAGACAACAATTTTCTGTGATAAAGTGTGGCAGGACCCGAACTTTGGAACTCCTTGCCTCTTGACACCAGGCAGAGGCATCTTCACTGTGCTCTGTCCGAGGTGATGGAGGTTGTTTGCATATAGAGCCCCGCCCACCAAGCAAGTGGGAGGAGCAACCCTTTCTTGAACAACCTCCATCCCGGAAGGGGGCTCTCTCTGTTGCTGCAGACGAGAAGCCCCAAGGCACAGGCCTGCATTTACCCAGGTGCAAGGAATGATGCGCGCAGAGTCTCACCTCCGAGAGGGGGCATTGGGAAGGTGTTGAAAGGCAAGGCTGTGGTCAAGGCAGCCGGGCTGGCCACGGTGGGTCCCAGGGCTGGCACAGTTGGCAGAGCCGTCCGGTTCTCACCTGCATAGGAAGGAAACAGGAGGGGTGGGGCAGATCCTGGGGTGCCGCCCTGGGCCACCCCCAGACACGAGACCCTGGGGGTAACTAGGCTTTTGAGCTGGGGAATTCTGTTTAATCTACCTCAAGACTCCTGTGAGTGCTGCGTTGTAGGGGGTTAGATAATAATAATAATAATAATAATAATAATAATAATAATTTTATTATTTATACCCCGCCCATCTGGCTGGGTTTCCCCAGCCACTCTGGGTGGCTCCCAGCAGAATATTACCGTATTTTTCCGTGTATAAGACTAGGTAAAAAATAATGTAGAAAATTTACAAATAATGTAAAAAATTAGGGCGTGTCTTATACACGGGGCCATCTCCCCCCATTTTCTTAAACCTGAGTCCCCAAAAATAGGGGGCATCTTATACATGGGGGCATCTTACAGACGAAAAAAGACGGTAATAAAAATAAAAAAGCAATCAAACATCAAACATTAAAAACTTCCCTAAACAAGGCTGCCTTTCAACGCTACAATTCCAGGATGCTACAAAATATTTGGGAATTGTAAGATTTGAACAAAGCGTCCCCAAAGTTCAAAAAACGGAATAAAATTCCCCAGGGGCAAGATAAGGAAACAGGGGTTGCCCCCCATGATCAGGGGCAATTGGATCATTGCAGGGGGTTGACCTACTTAGTTGTGAAATAGATGACCACTGGGGAGCCCTCCCAACCCTGCAATTCTACGATTCTGTGATTCATCGGAGGTTTTTAAGCAGAGGTTGGCTATCCATCTGTTAGGGGTTCTTGAGCTGTGAATCCTGCACCTAGAGTTCTAAAACTTATTCCTCATTCGGTGCAGCAAATAATTCACAAACCCAGGGTATATAAACACACGCCTGGGGAGAAAACTGAAATTGCAGAGTCTGTCCGATGTGGGGTGGGAGGAGAGGTGCAGGGTCTCTGCCCCCTTTCCCTGCCACCCTGGGGGGCTCACCTGCCTCCACGCAGTAGCAGCAGGCGTCTCCTCGGCCCTCGACCAGGACTCGGCCCTGCAGGAGGGAGGGATGCGCATCAGTGAGGAAGTCAGCGCATGCTCAGAGACACCCTTGCGCCCTGGTGCACAGGAAGAGGAGGGAACGTGCCAGACTCACCTCAGGGCAGGCCACCGTGCTGTAGGGGCAATACTGGGAGCACTGGACGGTCAGGTTGGGCAGGCATTGGCACACCTGGCACTGCCCCGAGCGCCAGCGGTCGCCAATGGCATGCGCCCGGCCGTGGTGCTCACACTCTTCGCACGGATCCGTCTGACACCTGCGAAGGGGGAGGGAGGGGCTGCAGCCGATCATGGCTGGTGGATTCCTTCCAGGGCCCCCCATGTAAGTGGGGAAAGGCAGACGGGCAACCTCCCCCCCACCCACAAGAGAGAGCAGACAAATCATTTTTTTTCTTTCTTTGGCTTTTGCTGGTTGGCTGCAGCCAATTCGGGCAGAAACCATGGCAGGCAGGCAGGCAGGCAGGCGAGAGAGAGAGACCATGGATTAGAAACGTTCTCCCAGGAGAATGACAGATCTGTGGTGTCCAAACTTTTTTCAAAGAGGGCCAGATTTGATGAAGTGAAGGGCCATGAGGGCCGACCAAAGTTGTTGAATTTTTTTTTAGTTTTTGGATTTTACCCCAAAGTCGTTGAGGTTTTTTAAAGATTTTTTAAGATTTAAGATTAAAGTTGTGGAGGTTTTTTGAGGATTTTACCCCAGGGGCTGGATTAAACAGATTAGGCCCCTGAAACGGACTTTGGACATGCCTGGATGTCGAAATGGCAAAAGTGACCAGAAAAATCAGAAATCAGAAAGACCAAAAGTAGAATAAGAAATGTGTGTCTCCTGCAAAAATGGTAAATCCAGATAAAATTTGGAAGCTGTTCTTGCTGAAGATGACATCACACAGACACTGTGTGAAACATGGCCTGAGGGAGCCAAAGAGTCTTCCTCAGTCTGCTTTATTTGTGAAAGATATTTATATACCACCATCTCTCTCTCTCTCTCTCTCTATATATATATATATATCTGAGGCTCACAGCAATAACATCTTTTAAAAACCACATAAGAAATACCACAAAAACGCGTTGAACCGTTGAGGAAGGATGAACCGTCCATTGCGGGAGAGAGAAGTTTTCAGCTTCGCCCTCTCGTGAAAAAGGAGCACCTGGGAGGGCCTCCAAGCGATGTGCTGGCTCTGTGTGGGCTCACCTGCGGGCTTTGCGGTAGATGCCTCGGCACTGGCGGCCGTTGCCATGCTTGCTGGGGTTGTTGGGGCTGCGGAAAGACCACTGGATGCTCTGCACCCCGCAGGGACCCAGGCACTCACCCCAGGGCGACCAGGAGGACCAGCCGCAATTCACTGGCAAGGCAGGGGAAAGCGGGGAGGAAGCGTTACCAATAAGGAGAGGGACACTGGCCGGCACATCTGCACACCTGCAGCTCCCCACATGTTGTGGGATTACAATTATTATAATATATAGAATGATTGTATATTAAAGTTGTCTCCTGCCCTCGCTCATCACAAGAGCCCAAGTATTTTGGACAAGCTCAATGGCGGTGGCAGGGCCGAGTGGGGCACCCGTGGGGTGCTGCCCCACAGGATTCTGCTGCCCCAGGTGGCTGCTTCAGTGTGTCTCCTGGGCAGGCTGGCCTTGTGGGTGGAACAAGGTGTGCCCCCCACAAGAAGGTTTTGTGGGATATAACATCACAGAAAGCAGTCAAACACAACATTTCCTGTTTGCCCAGAGTGGACACACAGAGGGATGTTGCTCCAGCCAGGAGGACTTCCTGTCACACCTGGTCTGCAGCATCCTCCCCCTGCATGTGACCAGGTAGGTGGGCGTGACCCTGGCAGACCCCATAAAAGTGCTGGTCAGGCAGCCATCTTCCCCCTCACTCCTCTTTTGACTTTTACTGTCTGCTGGCTCTTAGCCAGCAGCACATGGGCTCATTCCTCACAGAGGATGAATCCACACTTTTCTCTGTACAGTGGTCCCTTGGTTCTCAAACGCCTTAGTTCCCAAACGCCGAAAACCCAGAAGTAAGTGTCCCAGTTTTTGAACGTTTTTCGGAAGCCAAACATCCGATGTGGCTGTCGGCTATTCTTCCCGGGGTGCCTACACCAGTCAGAAGCTGCGCCTCGGTTTTCAAATACTTCAGAAGTCAAATGGACTTCCGGAACAGGTTAAGTTTGGCGCTTTTGTTTTTGCTATTTATTTTGTGTTTCAGTTTTTAAGGTTTTTCCGATTAATTTGTTTTTGTGACTGTGTGGAACCCCGTTCAGCTACTGACTGATTGTGTGACTGTGAAAATGGATAAAAGCCCCCCCCCATCCAAACATTGACTATCATCACTGCAGGTAAGAAAATAATAATAATTTAAATTTTTATCATCAACAATACTGTCTTATTTATTTTATAGTACGGTACATTGATTATTGCTTTCATTTTATGGATCAATGGTCTCATTGGATAGTAAAATCCATGTGAAATTGCTGTTTTAGGGGTTGTTTTTAAAAGTCTGGAACGGATTAAATCATTTTGCATTACTTTCTATGGGAAAGCGCGCCTTGGTTTTGGAACGCTTTGGTTTTGGAACGGATTTCTGTAATGGATTAAGTTTGAGAACCAAGGTACCGCTGTAACTGTAACTACAAGATAAAGCTTGCCTTCAAGACCAAACTGTGAACTGAATGTAAGTAAACCTTATCATTACTTTGAAAAGAAGACTGTTGTGTCATTATTGCTTTTAAGAGGGAACTAAAGGGGAAATTTACCAGGACAAGCCAGACTGGATTGCTTAACTCAAATGGTTGTGACGGATCCATCAACTTGCTTCCTGCAATGTGCAAGGGAATGTGCTCTGCTACTAGCTCACTAGTGTGAGGGAGGAAGGATAATATTTAATCAATATATCCTCTCCTACTATCCTCAATGTTCCCACAGGTTTGAGCCTGGGGGACCACCAGATTGTCGGGGGCACCTCCTGGGGCATCTAGCAATGCGGAGAGAGGGGCCTGCCCACCTGTGCACTCCGGGTTCTGCCGGCAGCGCTTCATCTGACCGTCCTGGCAAGTGCAGATGCGGCAATTGACCTTCACCAGCTGGCCGGGCCAGTAGCGGATGCCCTCCACCTGGCAGGGACACTCTCGGGGGCGCACGCACTGCTGATCGCTGTCCAGGACCAGCCCGTCGGGGCACCAGCACCCTGAGCAGGAGAGAGAGAGAGAGAGAAGGTGGGGGACGGAGGAAGGGAGTGTAATAATAAAATTTAAGGTCTTATATATATATATATATATATATAATAAATGTTCATAAATGTAGCAACCAAGCACACACATAGATCAGCACAGGAAGACCGACCTGAAACCATTTTGACTCCCAAACTGACCAAATGTTTTCTCTGCAAGGAGGGAGGGGGTGAGGGAACCTCCCCATTGTCTCAGGAATTGGGTAATCACCATCTCAAAGGAGTGGCCAGACTACCAGAAAAGGCAATCAGATAAGGCATTATCAGATAACCTGACAGACAGGAAAAACAACAACACTCAAATTTCTGTTGTAGACCACCTTTTCTGCAATGTAGGTACAGTCGTACCTCGGGTTGAAGTAACTTCAGGATAAGTATTTTCGGGTTGCGTGCTGCGGCAACCCGGAAGTAATGGAGCACGTTACTTCCGGGTTTCGCCGCTCGCACATGCGCAGATGGTCAAAATGACGTCACGCGCATGCACAGAAGCGGTGAATTGCTACCTGCGCACACACAGATGTGCGGACGCGGGTTGTGTTCACTTCTGGATGTGAATGGGGCTCCGGAACGGATCCCATTCGCATCCAGAGGTACCACTGTATGATGTTTCTGGGGGTGGTCTTGGACTCCAGGGCGGGCAATTTAAAATGTCTATATAAGGGCAGACACGCCTGAGTTCTGGGTTCCTCCTCCTTTCCTGCGGATGAGGGGAGCACCCTGTTGCAACAGATCAATAAAGATCAAGCTTACTAGCTGCTTTGCTTTTCAATATTCTCTGGTTGGCCTCTGTTATTTCCTCCTACTAATAGGGAACCCACTTAAGGACTCTATATGGGCTCTTGGATACCCCATAAGGGGAAAAGGGCAAATTTTATTTACAACAGGAGGCAAACCAGACAGTGGTTTATCCTGGCCTGTTGCCTTGATACCATTGAGAAAACCAGGCAGCGTTTAGTTTAGGAGTGGGCAGAGCCGTCAGTTTAGGTTTCTCTCGCTTTCTCATTTTCCACATTCGATTCTCCACATCGCCACACCAATTTGCAATCTTTTTTTAAAAAGTTCTGAAAATGCATCTCTCGAGGCATTTTGCCTTTAGAACAACATTCTTGCAATGCAGTTGTCCCTAACACAATGCTTTTTTGTTCTTAATTGACTTATTTATTGATACCTGCTCGTAGATACACAAAATCATGTGCCCATTACAAAGTATATACTACTTAGTCTATCATATAGCTACTTAGTCTGGAAAAGAACAGAGTCAGAAAGAAGAAAAAACAAGAAAAGGAGAGACCTGAAAAAAAGAGAAAAGGAAAACTACAGAAAGATAGAAAAGGGTGAAAGGACTTCTGGCTCTCTGTCCGGCAGCTGCATATAATATTCATTCCTTAAAATAAAACTGTTATTTTGACTAACACTTTTCATTTTATGCACAGCTGAGCCTAGCAGATGCTTTTTTCTACATTACCTCGCAGGAAAACGGCACTCCAAAATTCAGAGAAGTGCAAATTTCAGAGGCTGCTTCTGTGTAATGGTTCATGTGTTTGTTTATTTATTCCTGCATAATTTTTATATATTTTCAAGAATAACATCTAGGTACAAAATAAAACAACCGTCTTCAGCAGCATGGATGTTTGTCATTTTTGAGTCACTCAGGTATTGAAAAGTTTGATGAATGCAATACATCAAGTAACAAATAACTATTTATCCCTCAACAAGACCAGCCCCCAAAATAAAATTATTTTTTTCTGAGCAGTCCACACACATAGCATCCTCTGGAATACCACTTTAGCAAAACTCTGTTACAAGAGAGAGATGATAAATGAGGCCAGGAAAACCCTTTGAATGACAAGATATAAAAGAATAAGGAGAAATGATTTTGAGGAGATATGGAAGGTTATTTGGAGAATTTGTACTGTTAAAACGGAAAGGGGTCAAACCATCGCAAGAGGTGTTGAAATTTTGGCAGGTTGGATAGTTACAATGGAATGGTCTCATTGGTGGGGTGCACATTTTTATTTCTATCTATTTGAATAAATAAATAAATAAATAAATACGCATGCCATTTTGGCCATTGGGCGAAAAAGCTGTACATATATAAATAAATTGTAACAAAGAAAGAAAGACAGTCAGAAAGACAGAAAAGAAAGAAAGAAAACAAACAAGATCATCACCAATAAGCTCAGTGAACAAGGTAGGAATATTAAAACAGAAATATAGGTGTTAAATGTTCTAATTTTTTACACAGTGTGAAGGAGAATGTTGTGGGGTTTTTTTCCTTGTGGGAATTTTTGTTTTTTGTTTTTACATATAAGGTGCTATTTTTTAGAAAAAGGGGAGAAAAGAAAAAATGAAGGAAAAGAAACGAATGTAGTACAGTGGTACCTTGGTTCTCAAACGCCTTGGTACTCAGACAACTTGGAACGCAAACACTGCAAACCCGGAAGTGTTCCAGTTTGTGAACTTTCTTTGGATGTCGAATGTTCTCCGTTTTGAGTGTTCCGCTTCCAATTTGAGTGTTACACTGAGATCTGTCTGTTTTTGCTATTTATTTTGCATTTCTGTTTTTGAGGCTCTTTTGTTTTTCTTTTTGTGACTGTGTGGAACCCAGTTCAGCTACTGATTGTGTGACTGCGGTACATTGTTTATTGCTTTCATTTTGTTCTCGTTAGATAGCAAAATTCATGTTCAATTGCTGTTTTAGGGGTTGTTTTGAAAAGTCTGGAACGGATCAATCCATTTTGCATTCCTTTCTATGGGAAAGCACGCCTTGGTTTTGGAACGCTTTGGTTTTGGAACGGACTTCCGGAACGGATTAAGTTCGAGAATCAAGGTACCACTGTACCACACTTTGGTTTGGCTTGCATACCGGTTTGGAAAGTGTGAATCGGGTTCACTCTTGAACTGGAACTAAACCGTATCCCCCCCCCTGCCAGCCCCCTTTCCCTGGCCCTCCCCTGCTTACCTGGCCTGCAGGGCCGGTCCTTCCTGCACCGCGTGCGGCTGGAGAGCTCGGCGCAGGAGGTGGGGCAAGGCGCACACTTCCGGCTGACCAGCTCCCCGGGGCAGGTGGAGGCGTTGGCACAATCTTCCCGTTGGCACAGCTCTGCAGAGGGCAAAGGGGAGCAGAGAGGGCTGCTTGGGGCGCTGCCAGTTTGGCCACGTTAGCCCCCCCCCCCGCCAAGAACACCATGGTCCACAGAAGGCCGAGGAAGAAGCAGCTCTCTTGGGAATTATAGGGGTAGAGCTACCTAAATTGTATAGACATTTTTTCACGTATGCGACTACAGCGGCAAGAACGCCACTCGCCCCCAAATGGAAAGAAGCAGAAGTTCCAGCAAAGAAAGAATGGACCCAAAAATATGCAGAAATGGCAAAAACTTATTGGAAGAAGTCAAGATGACAAACTTTTTTATAAAAGAATGGAAATGGTTTATTGAATGTTTACAGATAAACTGCAAACAGGTAAAAACATTGGCAGGATTACTGCAATAACCTGCAGTTACGTAAGAGCATGTGTGTGTGTGTGTGTGTGTGTGTGTGTGATAAATAAATAAGTTAATTTGGATATGCAGAAGATATTAAAAATAAATTTGAGGAACCGCAGAAAGAGGGGGAAGGAAGTCGAGTTTTAAAATGACAACATGATTGTAAAATCAGTGAAATGTATATATCTGAAAAGTCTAATTTTTTTTAAGAGGAAGAAGCAGGCTCCCTTCTCCAATGCCATAGGATGCTTGGAGGGCCATCTGTCAGGGATGCTTTAGCTGAGATTCCTGCCTTGCAAAGGGTTGGACTAGAGGACCTCTGGGGGACCCCTTCCAATTCTACAATTCTATGATGTCTCGCCCAGCATTATCCTCCCTCTGCCCGCTCCCCAGACTGACTCACCGATCTCGATGGAGCTGGTCAAAGCCTCTGGCATCTCTGTGCAGTGGCGACCCCCGTTCTGGGAGGGCAGGCACTCTCTCCGCCGGACCACAACGCCACGGCAGTCCTGGGTGCAGTTGGACCACGTCGCCCATTCGCTCCACACGCCGTCCACTGCACGGAAGGGGGAAGCGAAAGCGTCAGGGCAGGGGGGAGCAGAGAAACAGACCTCGCAGGCAGTAGGTGAGATTCCCAGCGAAGGAAATCCTGCAGAACTCTCCTGGCTGGTATGCAGAGAGGGGCAAGCGAGGTGATCAAACGTCTGGAAACAAAGCCTGATGAGGAACGGTTGAAGGAGCTGGTTAGGTTTAGACTGGAAAAGAGGAGACTGAGAGGAGATAAGAGAGCCGTCTTCAAATATTTCAAGGGCTTTCACATGGAAGAAGGAGCAAACTTGTTTCCTCCAGATCTGGAGGGTAGGACTCGAACCCGTGGCTTCCAATGAAAAGAAAGGCAATTCCGACTAAACATTAGGGATAACCAAGATGATGGATTATGCCGAAATGGCAAAATGGACATGGAGAATCAGAAACCAAGGAGATAATAAATTTATTAAGGAATGGGGAAAATGTATAGATCATCTTAAAGATCACTGTATAGTGGTACCTCGGGTTACATACGCTTCAGGTTACAGACTCCGCTAACCCAGAAATAGTGCTTCAGGTTAAGAACTTTGCTTCAGGATGAGAACAGAAATTGTGCTCCGGCGGCAGCAGGAGGCCCCATTAGCTAAAGTGGTGCTTCAGGTTAAGAACAGTTTCAGGTTAAGTACAGACCTCCGGAACGAATTAAGTACTTAACCCGAGGTACCACTGTATACAGTTAAAAACGTTAGCAGGATTAATAGAGCAGTTGTAAGGTGATCATTCTGTGGTTACAAATGGAAATTTGAATATAAATTTGGATAATGTTATAAGATGCAGTATATAATGTGCTATGGAAATCACGGGGGAGCAGAGGGAAGTCTTAATTTTGGGCTCAAAAAATAGGGGTTGTCTTATACATGGGGGCGTCTTATACACGGAAAAATGTGGTGTGTCTAAACCACAAAGCCTAGGGCTTGCCGATCAGAAGGTCAGCGGTTCGAATCCCCTTGACGGGGTGAGCTCCCGTTGCTCGGTCCCTGCTCCTGCCAAACTAGCAGTTCGAAAGCACCTCAAAGTGCAAGTAGATAAAGAGGTACTACTCTGGCGGGAAGGTAAACGGCATTTCCATGCGCTGCTCTGGTTCGCCAGAAGCGGCTTAGTCATGCTGGCCACATGACCCGGAAGCTGTACGCCGGCTCCCTCAGCCAATAAAGTGAGATGAGCGCCGCAACCCCAGAGTTGTCCGTGATTGGACTTAACTGTCAGGGGTCCTTTACCATTACCTTTACCATATATATATATACACACACAGACAGTGGTACCTCTGGTTGCGAACGGGATCCGTTCCGGAGGCCTGTTCACAACATGAGCAGAACACAACCCGCAAGTCGCAATTCACCGCTTCTGCACATGCACGTGATGTCATTTTGCGCGTCTGCGCATGCGCAAGTGGCAAAACCCAGAAGTAACCCTTTCCTGAACTTCTGGGTCACCGGGGGACGCAACCTGAAAATGCTCAACCTGAAGCAAACGTAACATGAGGTATGACTGTATGACCATGAAAATGTTGATTTAAAGCAGAGTCTCGTGCCCAGCGGAAGGATGAGGAGTACGTGCTGCATACTCTATATTGCTTTATTTACAGTTCAAAGCTGGTATATTACAGAAAGACATCTTGCCTCTGCCGGAGCAGAAAATGCATCCTCTCTCCTCGACAGCTCGGAGAGAATCACACAGTGAAACTGCAAAGTACAGTGAAAAACAGGAAACCAGTGTACGTCACATCCAGTCTCCCTTTCCCGTGAGAAACTCCAACAGTACAGACTGTGGAATGTAAACACCTGTCTCGTGACAAGCCCTTTCGCTGCACAGTGAAAGAAAGCAGAAACCAACATCCTCCCCCTTTCTGTGAACATCACTGGGCAGCGTGTTTGTACAATATCAGTACAAACCCAACTTCTGCACATAGGTACAGTGTTGATCCCTTGATACAATCTTGGACAAAACATCAGCAGGAATTTCATTACCTGGCATATAGGACACCGTTACGAGTCCCTTCTGAATACATTCCCTAGCATGCTGCAACTTTAATTGCAAGTGCTTTGTGCTTTGCTTCCAACCTTCAGACTTCAGCAAAGCCAAACATGCTTTGTTGTCCTGGTAAACCTGGATTGGACATTTGACAGGAATTTTCATATCTTTGCACAATTGTACTAACCATTCACAATCCTTAAGTGAATAAGATAGTGCATTCAGTTCGGCTTCACAAGTACTTAAACTAACTGTTGTTTGCTTCTTGCATGACCAATCAAACAGACCTTGATTGTACATGTAGCAAACTCCAGACGTACTTTTCCTGTCTGTAGTGTCACTTCCAAAACTTGCATCTGCAAATATCTCAAGACCACCAGACTTCTGATTGTTAAATCTCAGTCTGTAATGCATAGTGCCTTTCAAATACCGCGCTATGCGTTTCAGAGCTTTCCAATCCTTGACACTAGGATTGTTGACTTGTCTGCTTAGCAAATTACAGCTAACAGCAATGTCTGGTCTTGAACATCTGGCAATGAAGTTTAGCTTGCCTAGCACACTTCTGTACAGTGTAGTGTCAGAAAATGCTTCTTCAGTGTCATCTACCTGATAACCTGTTGTCATCGGTGTGTCTACAGGGTTAGCATCCATCAGATTTAGTTTGCTTAACACATCAGCAATTTTCCGTGACTGGTGTACTAGAATGTTACCATCTTGATCTCTCTCTATTTCCAGAGATAGGTAGTTGTTTACCTCACCAAGATCTTTCATGTCAAAGTGCTCTTTCAGTTGAGCTAGGGCGTTATTGTACATTGCGACATCTTTCCAAAAGAATAATAAATCATCAACATAAAACAAACAGTACAGTTTCTTTTGCCCCTCCTCTTTGACAAATACACATGGATCAGCTTTTCCTTGCTGAAAACCTAGAGAAAACAATACTTCAGTAAGTTTTGTGTGCCAACACCGTGCACTTTGTTTGAGACCATAAAGGGATTTCTTCAGAGCACAAACAAATCCCTGTTTTACCTGTACGCCATCAGGTGGAAGCATATAAAGTGATTCATCTAGAGATCCGTACAGAAAAGCTGTATTAATATCATGGTGACTAATGTGTAGATTTTCCTCTGCAGCTAGCTTGAGCATAAGCCTAATGCTTTCATATCTCACTGTGGGTGAATAGGTCTCGTGATAGTCTTCACCTGGTACCTGTGCAAAACCTCTGGCTACCAATCTGGCTTTGTGTCTGACTATCTTGCCATTTTGATCTGTCTTCGCTTTGAAGACCCATTTGCTTCCAAGCAGTTTCATTCCTGGAACTACTGGAACTAGCTCCCATGTGTTGTTCCTTTCTAAGGAATCAAGCTCAGCCTTCATGGCATTTAACCATGGCTCAGCTTCCTTTGAATCCAAACCCTGGATGTCTTGGAAACTTGAAGGTTCAAATACCTTCTTGGAGCTTTTAACAGCTGTTACTGCTATCGTAGCAAACTCATCAGCAAATCTCTTTGGAGGTCTGCCTTTTGTGGCTCTCTGTGACCTACGAATTAGCCTTAAGTCTTCAACACTCTCCTCTTCCTTCTTAGGAGAAAAACGACCTACTGTGAACAATGGTTCCTCCAATTCTTGATCAGAGCTTTCAGAGGGTCGCATAGAGGCTTTCGCACTCTTGAAATCCTCTGAATCACCCGATTCAGTTTCAGATTCAGACTCAGAACTTTCATTAGTGGGTGTGGGTTGTTGTGGTTGCTCTTGACTATCCTCAGTCTCATCACCGTCATCAGGATAACATTGGAAAATTCCCACATTCTCCCCCCACTTTGCATTGTACTCAACACTTCTCGTGAGCTTAATTGTCTTAGAGTCAGTCATCATTATTCTGTAAGACCCTTTCTGATAACCTAGAAAGATACCATGCAATCCACGCTTGTCTAACTTGGAATTTTGTGGTGAGCGAACCCACATGTCAGAACCAAAAATCTTCATGTGTTTGATGTATGGCTTCTTGCCAAACATCTTCTCATAGGGGGTACAACCAATCGCTGAAGATAACCTGCGATTGTAACTGTAAACAAAACACGAGAGAGATTCGGCCCAATAACTCTCTGGAAGATTGGCATCATGCAGCAAGGTTTTTAACCCTTGAAGCAATGTCTGATTTGCCCGTTCCGCAAGTCCATTCTGCCATGGCGAGCGAGGACTAGACAAATCGTGTTGAATTCCTTTCTCAGTCAGAAAAGCTTCAAACTGCTGAGAAGTGAATTCCCCCCCGCGATCACTGAAAAGAGTCTTTATCTTCTTACCATGCACATTTTCCAACCAAGCACAGAATTCCTTGAACCTAGGAAAAGCCTCTGATTTCTGCTTGAGATTGTACACAAAAATATATCTAGAAAATGCATCAATGAGAACCATGAAGTATCTATTTCCACCCAAAGAGGGCGCTAGTGGTCCAACCAAATCAGCATGAACAACCTGGTATGGTTCTGTAGCTTGCCTACTAGACACCTTACCTTTCGCAGCCATTTTCACCTTGTTTGCTGCGCATGCTTTGCACTTCATGTGGTACCTGCAGGGTTTAATAGTCATACCTTCAACCAAGGCAGGCATTTTAGATACTGCCTCAAAATGCAAATGACCAAATTTTCTATGAAAATCATGAATACATTCTGCATGCAAACTTTTGTTAGAACCTGCAATGCAACAAGTGTCATCTTGCACAACATCATCATAATACAAAACAAACAAACGATCAACATATTCTGCATGCAATACATAATCATTTTTCTTTGTGATGATGCACTTCTTGTTCTTGAAGGAAACGTCAATGTTCCGCTCATTCAGCTGTCCAACGCTGAGCAGATTATGTTTGGCGTCTGGCACGTAAAGCACATTTTGTATCGATAAGTCCAAACTGTGAAGAACAACAGTTCCGTAGCCTTTACTGGGAATAGTGTGGTCATCCGCCTGGTGAATCGCACCTTCCTGCGGTGTAAAAGACACAAACAGTCTCTTATCGTTGCACATGTGGTGGGTCGCCGCTGAATCAACAACGAAGAAAGATCTAGACGTCTTCTGGACCTCTGCAACCTTTGGAGTGAAGCGTGAAACCATAGCCTTGTGCTGCGTTGTCTTAGACACCGGACCTTTGCCTTTGCCTCGGCCTTTTCCGCGCGATGAGCTATCGCTGCGCTGTTCTGTCTTGGCCCTGGGATATCTGCATTCCCTCTTCATATGGCCTAGACGTCCACACGAGTAGTATTTCACTGCCTTCAAAGCTTTGGCGCCATCTGGTGGTTCCACTGCAGTATGGGACGACGTCTGTGAAGACTCCCCCTTGCCCATGCAGCTAGCACCCCGGCGATCTGCTTCATTTTGAATCACAGCAGTTACAAAGTCCACTGTTAGCTGAGCGGTTGGTTGCACAGCAATCTGGGTTGCAACAGACTCCCAACCTGAACCCAAAGATTGTAGTATCATGAAAGAATACACAGCCTCTGGAAAGTTGAGTCCTCTCTTTCTGGGGTCTTATCACGCAATAGACAGAGCTCTTCTGGGGATACTATCAATGTAAGAGTTCCCCTTGCTTTGGAATCCTTAGCTTCCCATGCATCTGTAACTGGAACTGGGGGGGTTTCTGTAATCACCTCAAACAAACCCTCTTTCCGCAGAATTGCCTCTGCATACAGAACCCAGTCGGCATAATTTTTCTTGTTGAGCTTAGGAATCCCACAAGCATCCTGAAGGGCCATCATGACTCTGGCATTAGCCTTCAGCGTCATATATGCTGCTTTAAATCTTGCTGCGTCACTGCTGCAGCTGCCTTATTCCAAAAGCGCACTTAAAAGTTACTTTCGATTTCCCCAGCATAGTAACTTGTGCCTGGGAGCCTTTTGCCTATTCCCGGCAAAACGGCTTTAAAAGTTCAAAGTCCAGCCATAAAGCCATTAACTAGAAGCTGGCAGGCTGCCCGGAGCAGTAGCACATACCTCATCAATCACTTTTACGCGCAGAGCAGATTCCGATCCGACCTGTCCCTCTGCATTCCGATCCTTTGCCGGCACTCCGATTCGACTTCTGGAGCCCATAACCACGTGTTGATTTAAAGCAGAGTCTCGTGCCCAGCGGAAGGATGAGGAGTACGTGCTGCATACTCTATATTGCTTTATTTACAGTTCAAAGCTGGTATATTACAGAAAGACATCTTGCCTCTGCCGGAGCAGAAAATGCATCCTCTCTCCTCGACAGCTCGGAGAGAATCACACAGTGAAACTGCAAAGTACAGTGAAAAACAGGAAACCAGTGTACGTCACATCCAGTCTCCCTTTCCCGTGAGAAACTCCAACAGTACAGACTGTGGAATGTAAACACCTGTCTCGTGACAAGCCCTTTCGCTGCACAGTGAAAGAAAGCAGAAACCAACAGAAAAATGGGCAGCATCCGGCTGAAAGCACCCATTCCAGAGGTCTCCCCTTTGCTTCCCTATGAGCCACTTCTCCCCTGGTTCAACGCCAAGGACCCCTGCAGTTGCCCACAGCTCCCTCCTCTGCTTCCCCCCCTTCCTGCTCCCGCCGTCCCCCCCAACCCCTCTCACCTGGGCAGGCCACCGCGAAGCACTGCTGGGCTTGGGCTTCCTCCCCCAGGCAGTGCCGAAGGACGTCGTCCGCCCGCCGGGTGCAGGACCTGCGGCGCACCTGCAGCCCCGTCCCGCAGGAGCGGCTGCATGAGCTCCAGGGGGCCCAGGGGCTCCAGAGGCCGCAGTCCCGCTCGTCCGAGGGCAGCCAGCCAGAGGACTCCGTGCCGTCGGCGCAGTCGGCCAGGCCGTTGCACACCTGGGGGGCAGGGGGGGGGAGAGGGCAGGGGTCACTCGGGGCGTGTCCAGATGCCCTCCAAATTCAGCATCTGCCTGGAAGCTAAACCACGCCTGGTCTTCGCTGAAGATTCGTTCCGATATTTATGATGGTGGTAATGAATTCCACCTATATCCCCGCCTCTCCTCCAAGGAGCTCAAGGCAGCGCATGTGGTTCACTTCTCCATTTTGTGAATCTTTTTTGGGAGGGTGTTATTGGGTTATTGTTTTTATTTTTATTTTATATATTGTGGGGTTTTTTCTGTGAACCACCCTGAGACCTCGGGTATAGGGCGGTATATAAGTCCAATAAATAAATAAATAAAATAAGTAGCCCAAAACAGTAGGATGTCAAAGCTGGTTGGATAATAATAATAATAATAATAATAATAATTTTTAAAAATATATTATTATTTACACCCCACTCATCTGGCTGGGTTTCCCCAGCCACTCTGGGCAGCTCCCAGCAAAATATTAAAAGCACAATAAAGGATCAAACATTAAAAACTTCCCTGGTCTGTTACATCCTTCAACCACTAGTCTCTCTTTCTATGGAAAAGAACCCAAACAAGGTCTGTGGGTCTCCCATAATAATAATAATAATAATAATAATTCAATTTATATACCACCCTTTATCTAAAGATCCTAGGGCACTGTACAGCATTAAGGACACGTTTTACAGAGCATCAATAATAAAAACATAATAAAAATCATAATAACACACAGCATAATAATAAAAAAATTGTTACAGTCCCCACCCCCTATATTCAATGGCCGAAGGCTTAGGTGAAGAGGAATGATTTTGCCTGGTGCCTAAAGACATGTAATGAAGGCACCAGGTGAACCTTCTCTGGAGCAGCAGAATTATTATTAATAATAATAATAATAATATATTATTTGTACCCTGCCCAGCTGGCTGGGTTTCCCCAGCCACTCTGGGCGGCTTCCAACAGAGATTAAAAATACATTAAAACATCAGTCCTTAAAAACTTCCCACAAGCAGGGAGCCACCACAGAAAAGGCCCTATCCTTGTGTTGCCACCCTCCAGACCTCTTGTCAAAATGGGGACATAGAGAGGGGCCTCAGATGAGCGCAAAATCTGGGGAGAGGCAGTCCTTAAGGTATCACAGTCCTGAGCTGTTGGTTCTTTCCCGAAATATTTGAGATCCCTTTTGCAGATGGGAAAGAGAACTGGATGGGTGGCTGGACAGGACCAGGGATTAGGGTAGTGTGAAATGAGACCTTTTAGAGTGGTTGGGGGGAAGAACATCTGGGCAGGGGAGACGGGGTGAAAGGCCCCCCACAGCCCCCAATCGCACCTGTTTAAAGGCAATGCAGGCGCCATCCCCGCAGGAGTACTCCGTACAGGGTCCCGCGGTCTGGTTCCTTTCGCCGGGACGGGCCACGTGGCTCTCTGTGTGGGTCAGAAGGAAAAGCCATGAGCATCACAGGAGGGCCAGCAGAGGAGGAGGAGACCCCACCCGTCCCCAGCCCACTGGGGGGTCAGAAGAAGCCTTCCTTGGCTCTCCTCAGCAGCCGCCCCCACAAGACACACCAGGAGACCCTCGGTCAACTCCTTGGGAAGTGGAACATCTTCTGCGTTGTGTAAGGACATCCGCAGAGCCTGCAGGATCTTGTCCGGAATCTTGGACCCACCAGACCAGACTCTGAGCAGAAGCCCAGGCAAAGGACCCAATATGTGCCAGATTTACGTATAAGCTAAACAAGCTACAGCTTAGGGCCCCACTCTCTTGGGGGCCCCCCAAAAAAATTAAAGGAAAAAAACTGGATGTACATTTCCAAAATTTAAGATAAAAAACAAATAAAATAAAACCTGCATGCAGCAACAGTGTTTTGTGTTGTGTAGGCTCCTATGACGTATGTCATGGGTAGGCAAACTAAGGCACGGGGGCCGGATGCGGCCCAATCGCCTTCTCAATCCAGCCCATGGACCGTCCGGGAATCAGCGTGTTTTTCAATGCGTAGAATGCGTCCTTTTATTTCAAATGCATCTCTGGGTTATTTGTGGGGCATAGGAATTCGTTCATTATTTTTTTCAAAATATAGTCCGGTCCCCCACAAGGTCTGAAGGACAGTGGACCAGCCCCCTGCTGAAAAAGTTTGCTGACCCCTGATGTAAGTCATGGGCCCCGCCTGCTAGCCTGCTCCCTGGTTTGCTCATTTTTCTATATAGGGTGCCTACATTCTGCATGTGCAAATGGCTTTAGATACTTATTAGGTCCATAAATGACCATATAGCATATAGTCAACACAAGAAAACAACGACAATTTGTTGTTGACAAAGGACAGCTGGACATCAAAAGGGCTCCATTACCTTCAGTAGCTGAGGGCCGCATCAAACCTAAATCTGGCCCTGGACCCTATGCCAACACCGCACTTCCAATTTGTGATTCCTAGGAACCGGTCTTCAGGGACAAATCATCTCTGATTATGAAGGTACAACATCAGCCCTGGAAAACCGTGTGATCGTTCCACTCAGTTGCACATGAAAATAACCTATGCGCACGAGTGACGTCCAGCAGGCAGGATAAACAGGGCTTGGCTTGTTTATTTCGTTGCTATTTTGTTAATGTTGGTAATACAGTGGTACCTCGGGTTACATACGCTTCAGGTTACAGGCTCCGCTAACCCAGAAATAGTGCTTCAGGTTAAGAACTTTGCTTCAGGAGGAGAACAGAAATCGTGCAGCTGCGGCGCGGGAGCAGCAGGAGGTCCCATTAGCTAAAGTGGTGCTTCAGGTTAAGAACAGTTTCAGGTTAAGAACAGACCTCCAGAACAAATTATGTTCTTAACCTGAGGTACCACTGTATTGTTTATAGACATGAATGCTGTCGTGCTTTGGGAATCCTATAACATGATTTTTGGTGTAACTGTGATGCTTATTTTTTAGTTGTTTTGTTAATAGCGTTACACAGATGGTAATTGTTTCGTTTACGATTGTTTCACTGATGATTTGTTAAGTATTCTATACAATTTATGCTGTATTCATGATGTTTCGTTCTGGTTTTTTGATCTTTTGCTTGTAAGCCGTTTTGGGATTTATTTGAATAAAAAGCAGCATAGAAACAGAAAACAAACAAAGAAACAAATAAAATGAAAACCACTTGAGCTGCTGGGCATGCAGTTGTGTCTGCTCATTCACTCTACCTTGCTTTGGATTTTGCAACCCTGGAAATACATTTGCCAGAAACAGAAGTGGCCGAGGGCGAATGTGGGAGGGGGGCAACAAGGGGAGAGACAAGGCAGACAACAAATTGGGGAAGGGGAGGGAGGACTGGGAATTGCTTAACACGCCCAGGCCCCTCCCACACTCCCAGAAACCTCTGCCTGAACGTCTTCAAACAGTTTCTCACGAGGACTAGAAGCTTGCTTGCAAAACTGGACTGATTTTTACGCAGGAGGTAGCTCTAGCGCATCGGATGGCCAGCAAAGCCCCTCTCCTCCTTCCCGGCCAGAGAAGGAAGCAAGAGTCTCAAATCTGGGCAAGGATATTGTGAGAGGGTCCCGTTCCAGCTGCCCGCCAGGCGAGGGCCACCGGAGGCTCCTTACCGCAGGCCATCTCGTCTTCTCCCTGGGGGCAGTCTGGGGAGCCGTCACACACCCGGGAAAGATTGATGCACATGCGGTTGTCGCAGATGAAGAAGCCGGGACAGGGCGGGATCTGCGTAGAGCCTGCGCCAGGAAGGAGAAAGGAGGGTTATTCCCAGGGAGACAGGATGAGATGGGCACCTGAGATGCCTCCACAGGTCTCTTACGAGAGGCTGAGGGTGGTTCCTCATTTCCCCCACCTTACAGCCCCTTCTCCACATTGAAACTGAATTGAATTGAAATACTTTATTGTCACTTGTACAACTTGTTTACAGTGAGATTACATGAGCACCCCCCACTCAGCTCTCTTAGTCTTAATTCCCCTCGTTTACTGACGCACACGCACCAAACCGAAA
Organism: Podarcis pityusensis; assembly: GCF_964106645.2. NCBI lineage: Eukaryota > Metazoa > Chordata > Lepidosauria > Squamata > Lacertidae > Podarcis > Podarcis pityusensis. The sequence continues at coordinate 2,127,452 of NC_138037.1, read as the reverse complement.
GTCAGTTGCCCTGTTGTTATCTTTTCATTCAGCAGCCTAACAGCCCACAATAGAAGCTGTTCTTCACCCTGTTGGCGTGACTAATCCTGCTTCTATATCTTCTGCCCAAGGGCAGGAGATCAAGAAAGTGCTGGCCAGGTTGTGAATCATCCCTGAGAATTTTCCTCACTCTCCAGAGGCAACCTTCTTCTGCTATTTCATCCAGCGGATTCACGGGACAGCATATAATATCTTATGCTGTATTCACCACCCTCTGTAGGCACTTCCTATCAGATGATGTCAAACCAGCGTCCCACACCGTGATGCAGTAGGAAAGGACACTTTCTATTGTGGACTGGTAGAAGGAGATCATCAGATGTTGATTGACATCGTTCTTCCGCAATACTCGGAGGAGATGGAGTCTCTGTTGGGCTTTCTTAGCCACCTGGGTTGTATTGATTTTCCAACTAAGGTCCTCACTGATATAAACTCCTAGGAACTTAAAGGAAGAGACTCTCTCCACACAGTGGGGCAAATTGTCCTCTCTTCCTCCGAAAGTCCAACACCATCTCCTTTGTCTTGCTGGTATTAAGGTGCAAGTTGTTCCCTAGGCACCATGGAGATATTTTTTGGACCTCCCCTCTAGACGCTGATTCATCACCACCTGTTACTAAACCCATTATGGTGGTGTCATCTGCAAACTTAATAATTGCAGTAGACAGATCAGATGATACACAATTATATGTAAACAATGAATTCAGGTAGGGACTTAGCACACATCCCTGTGGTGAGCTAGTGCTGATTTTTAAGGAATTAGATGTTACATGTCCAGTCCTCACATCAGTTCTTTTTAAGAAAAAAAACCCACAGGAAAAGTCGCCAGCGAACTCCTGACATACACATGCTCGCATGCCATTTCCCCTAACGTGCACATTTTCACACATCAATTCCCCCCCACAATTCTGTTAATTGAAATTTTGTTGAATTCGTAGCCCATCTTCCCTCCTGGAGGAGCCCAGAGAGGCAAGTGGATCCACAATGTCAACCTTTAAAACATTCTGAAAACAATTTCAGCTAAACCATCCTAAAAAACACTTGCAGTGACAAACATTATTTCATTATGCCTGGGAATAATATTTGAAGGCTATTTGTACTAACCTGCGCATTGATAGGCGCACCGCATTCCAAAATTTGGGAGGTTTTCAGAGGAGGGCTGTGTTTCGCTTCGCAAATTGTTCCAGAAAGGGTGAATTTGAAAGGGTTGCCTCTCCATGTGAACTGGAAGGAATTTCTTCCCCATCGCCAGTTGACGGGGCCTCATTCCCACAGTCTAGACTTCAGTTTAAGCTCAGTGGCTTTTTTGGAGGGGGGGCCTAAAACTCATCCCCAGTGCCCCCCTCCCTATCCTATAAAAAGCCTTATTTAAAACAACAGTTTGCACTACCCACTAAGGAAGGTAACAACATCGTAAAATTCAAAAGAACAATTAATTGCACATTTATTCAAAACCCAATTATAGCTACTTAGTTTGATCAGTTCAACAAAGCAGATGGACTTGATCAGAGCAGGAGACTTTTAATCTCAGGGCTGTGGGTTCAAGCCCCACATTGGATGAAAGATTCCTGCATTGCAGGGGGCTGGACTAGATTACTCCCGGGGTCCCTTCCCACTCTACCATTCTATGTTTCTATGATCCAGCGAAACCAGCCTTAGCCTTTTGGTGCCCAGCTCCAAATTAGCTCTGGTGTGTGCCCTAGAGGCAGGGCAAGTTGGAATCATAGACTTGTAGTGTTGGAATGGTCCCCTGAAGGTTCTCTAGTCTGACCCCGGCCACGCAGGAATTGTCCACCCAGCCCTTCTCGCCGTCTGCGGAGAGCCCCGGTCGTGGGGTCAGGATCTGCTCACCGCAGGTGTCGACGCTTTCGTCTGAGTGGTCCTGGCAGTGGGGGGTGCCGTCGCACAGCCGGCTGTAGTGGATGCACTCTGCTCCATGGGCACAGGGGAACTGGTCCAGACCGCAGGTGCGGTTGCACTGGAGCTCGTCGCTGGCGTCCAGGCAGTCGGCTTCGTTGTCGCACACCCAGCCGCGCGGCTGGCACTCCCCGCTGTGGCAGTGGAACTCGTAGCGGCCGCAGGGTGGCGCTGCGGAGAGGGCAGAACGAGAGAGAGGGAGAAGGGGAGAGAGAAGGAAAGAGGTCAAGAAGTCCAGAGCAAGGCTCCAGACTGAGGCAGCCACCTCAGGCAGCAGAAGCCCAAGGGCAGGTGTCCCATGGGTGCCCTGCCCTCCCCGCCACCTTCACCTCTGAAATCTCACGAGATCTCGCAAGATCTGCTGTTATTGCAAGGGCCACCAAGCAACCCAAATAGTAGAGACTTCAGTGCAGGGAGATGACGCATTGCCATTTCACCCCTGCTTGGGAGAAAAATTCTCCCCAGGGATCCTGTCAAGGACTGGCTGGACACTGGAGATTGGAGGCTGGCTTAGAAAAAGGGATCAGTGATCTGGGGGAGCCTGTAACAGTCAGGAGACGAGAATCAGAGTCAGGAGAGTGAGAGCAGGATTGGAAGGTGAAGCAGAGGTGCAGGAAGAGGGAGAGAGAGGTCAGGGTGCTGTAGAGCCCAGGGCTTCCCTGTGTCTCCTCTTCCTGCCCCACTGTCTCCCAGGACCAGAAGAGGAGTGAAGAGGGAAGAGCAGACGCAGCTTGCACAAAGGCTTTGTCTTTGCCTGCTCATGCCAGCCTGGGCACACAAGCTGAGGTCAAGGCCTCTCTGTTTCGGCAACGACCTCAATGGGTAGCTGAGAGACGTAGGACTGGTGGACATGCCTCTCCCTAACTGGTAAGAGCTCTTGGGAACTCTAGATCAAAACATGGGGGCTGACGACAGCTGTGTGAGGGCAGCCTTGGCCTTCCCACTAGGCAGCGCTACTCAGCACCGGGAAGGAGCTCTGGGTTTTCTGGGTTTCATGGAGCCTGCTTACCCAGAGTCCTGTTCCCGGGGGACGGGTGAGTCGCAGGAAGACTGGGGGGCACAGTGGCTGCCGGAGGTGTGGTCGGGGGCGCCGGGCAGTGTGGTGGCTTCTCATCGGCGCCTTCGGCACAGTCACGCATGCCGTCGCACACCTGGGAGCGGCTCACGCAAGCGCCATCCGGACAAGGTAGCTGCCCAGGAGCACACGTCACACGGCCTGCGGGGGGAGGAGGGTACGGTGAAGACCAGCCCACCATTCGCTCATTCTAGTGCCTTCCTTCATTTCTCAGGAGGCTTAGTTTGGTCAGAATCAAGTCTACCCTTCCAGAGTTAATGCTAAATACATTGCTTCTGGTGGAAATTTGTGTTCTGGGCTTTTTAGACTTGTCTACCCATGTACTATCTGAAACGTCACCTCCATCTTCTCTTATAAACGCCACCTCCATCTCCTCAAAAGATTCCATCAACGGCGTCTCCAAAAATTCTTACACATCACTTGAGAAGACAGGCGAACTAATGCCAGTGTACTGGAAGAAGCAAAGATCACCTGTGTTGAAGCGATGATTCTTCAACATCAACTTTGTTGGACTGGTCATAATAATAATAATAATAATAATAATAATTTTTTATTTGTACCTCGCCCTCACCGGCCGGAGCTGGGCTCAGGGCAGCTAACATCATAAAACTAACACAGTTGTGCGGAAGCCTGATGATCGCCTTCCAAAGGAACTCCTCTACTCCGAACTTCAAAATGGAAAGCGTAATGCTGGCGGTCAACAAAAGAGGTTTAAAGACTCTCTCAAGGCCAATCTAAAAAAATGTAGTATAAACACTGACATTGGGAAATATTGGCCTGCGAGTGCTCCAGTTGGAGAACAGCCTTTGCCAAAGGTGTCATGGGCTTTGAAGATGCTCGAACTCAGGACGCAAGGGAGAAACGTGCTAAGAGGAAGGCACGCTTGGCAAATCCACACCGTGATCAACTCCCACCTGGAACCAATGTCCCCACTGTGGAAGGACGTGTGGATCCAGAATTGGCCTCCACAGTCCCTTACGGACTCATTGTTAAAACCGTGTTTTTGGAAGACAATCTTACTCGGCTACGAGGGATCGCCAAAGAAGACTACCTGAAACCCAAGGGGCATATTGGTTGCCAGATGTGAAATATATTGGCGCTATTTTCAGCTCCCCCATCCCACTAAGTGGGACCGCGATGGCTCTGCTCAGCCTCCATAGTCGAAGGCTGCAATGCTGCTGACTGCATGAACACTTCTTCAGATACACAGTGCGCATGCACACGAAAGCTCATACCAATAACAAACTTAGTTCGTCTCAAAGGTGCTACTGGAAGGAATTTTTTTATTTTAGTTCAGATCAGGAAACTGAAAATACTCAGGCCGGATATGGTGGGAGAAGATCTGGAGGGAAGGAAAGGCAAACCATAAGCCTGCAAGAAACATCTGAATCGCATTGGCCGTCTTGATAAGCCTGGATTGCAGCTCAGCGCTGCTGGAAAGCCCCCCAAGACTACCAAAGACGCTTGACAGGACCTTGTAAACCTTCAGTGCAGAACATCAAAACCTTCGGAGTCCGCCTAGCGCAGCATTCCCTGCACAGACTGGCAGTGCCTCTCCAGGGTTTGGGGGTCCAGGGGTCTGTCCCAGCTGTAACTGGAGGGGACACTGGGTGTGTGTGGATGGGAGCTGGGACCTTCTGCATGCGAAGCAGCTGCCCCGCCATCGACCTACGGGGGATGACCGCTCTCACCTGGGCAGAAAGCTTCATCCACTCCGGCGGGACAGTCCTGCTTCCCGTCACAAAGCAGAGCTTGGGGCAGGCACTGGCCGTCGGGGCACTGGAACTCCCCAGCCGGACACACGCAGCCGCTCTCGTCGCTGAAGTCTCCGCAGTCGTCGTGCCGGTCGCAGCGGTGGAGGTACGGCAAGCAGCGCCCCATTGCGCAGCGGAACTCGCTCGGCCCACAGGGGGGCCCACAGCCTGAGAAGGGGTTGTTTTATTGTTTATTATTAATTCTGCAATTTACATGCCGCCCTTTATCTGAAGAGGTACAACATTAAAAGCATAATTTACACAGCATAATAAGAAAAGACAAATTAAAAAATCACAGGTAAAAATCGTAATAGCAGTCCCACTCCAACACACTTTTAAAAGGCCATGGATTGTATTATGGCTGAAGGCCTGGTTAAAGAGGAACATATTTGCCTGGAGCCTAAAGGTATATAACGCCACCCTGGGGAGAGTGTTCCATAGATGGGGAGCCACTGCAGAAAAGGCCCCGTTCTCAAGTTGCCACTCTGCAGACTTCATGGTAGAGGCACAAGGAGAAGGGCCTCTGATGATGAACGCAGATTTTGGGATGGTTTATATGGGGAGAGGCAGTCCTTGAGGCATTGCAGTCCTGAGCCATTTAAGGCTTTATAGGTCAAAACCAACACTTTGAATTGGGCCCAGAAGCTCATTGGCAGGCCAGGATCAGTGTAATATGCTCAAACTGTCTTGCTTCAGTGAGCAACTTGGTTGCCCAATTCTGCACTAGCTGAAGTTTCTAAACAGTCTTCAGAGGCAGCCCCACGCATCACACGGTGCAGTAATCTATCCTAGAGGTCAACAGAGCATCAACAATGGAAGTTAGACTGCCCTTGTCCAGACGGGGTGCAGCTGATGGAAGGTGCTCCGGGCCACTGAGGCCACCCGATCCTCGAGCGACAGCAAAGGATCCAGCAATATCCCTGAGTTATGTACCAGCTCCTTAAGAAGGAGTGCAACCCCGTTCAGAGCAGGTGACCTCCCAGACATCTCATCTGGGGAACCACCCACTATCTGGTTGAGAGGGGACACACCAGGACCTCTGTGGGCTGCCAAACTCCGCCAACCACCCACAAAATCTGCCAAACACCACCACAATCGCTCCCTCCAAACCTCCTTTCTCAAACTCCAACTCTCCACTGGCCTCAAAGGTCAGTGCAAAAGTTCATGAGGTTGCTAGCTTTTCCCTTTTTGTGCCATTTTTGCAGCTTTCCTGCTCTTTTGGGGCCATTTTTGCCCTTTCTGCAGTTTAAATCAATTTACTTAATTATTTCCCAGCGCCGCACATGCACAAGAGTCGAAGACGTCTAAGTGGAGAGACACCTGCATACCCATTTTTATGCACACCTTACTCCAGAGAGAATTCCACTTGCCCCCCAGGTCAGCTGGTAATCTCTCCCTCCGCCCCCCCCCATTTCAGCTGCTCTGAGTGCCTCCCTTTGCTCTGCGCTCACCGGCCTCGTCTGAATGATCCGCAAAGCCGCAGTCCAGTTCCCCGTCACAGAGATGCTCACGGGGGATGCAACGCCCGTTGGCACAGCGGAACTCCTGCAGGGCACAGGCAGGCAGCGGGCAGTCCCTCTCGTCCGAGCCATCCAGGCAGTCTGCAGTTCCGTCGCAGCGATATCCCCAGGGCACACACTGCCCGCTGGCGCACTGGTACTGGTGAGGGGCGCAGCTCAAGGTGCAGAACTCGTCTGAGCCGTCCCCACAGTCGTCCTCGTTGTCGCATGCCCAGGCGCTGGGCACGCAGCGCCCGCCTGTGTGGCAGGCGAACTCTGTCTCGGCGCAGCGGGGCGATGTGGTGCAAGGTTCTAGGGGGGTGACGCACTGCCACAAGCCGGCCTCACAGGAGCTGCAGAAGGGAGAAGTGTCAGAAAGAGCGGGATGGGTGTGAGGTGGGCACTGGGGCCGTCTGAGGCTCAGTGCAGTGCCACAAGGAGAGGTCATGGCACGACAGCTACAGCCATTCCTGGAAAGGGAAAAGTTGGCCACAGTAGTTCACGCACTGCTTAGTGCAGGACTGGGCTGCCTTAATGTGCTCTTTGCGGGGCTTCCTTTACAAAATATATTTACACAGATCTAAATAAAATATATACAGTGGTACCTCCAGTTGTGAACAGGTTCCATTCTGGAGGTCTGGCTGTATCCCGAAGTTTTTGCAACCAGAGGACCACTTCTGAGCATGCGCAAGCAGTGAAACACTTCCAGGTTTGCTGCTTTCGCAACCCGAAGTTTATGTTACCCGAGGGTAATATAACCCGAGGTTCCACTGTATATCAGAGCAGTTTACAACCCCCGGGGTACAGTGCAGAATGAACATCGTGTTGCACTTGTAAAGGTAAAAAAGGTAAAGGACCCCGGATGGTTAAGTCCAGTCAAAGGTGGCCATGGGGTTGCGGCGCTCATCTCGCTTTCAGGCCGAGGGAGCCGGTGTTTGTCCACAGACAGCTTTCCGGGTCATGTGGCCAGCAGGACTAAAGTGCTTCTGGTGCAACGGGACACCATGGTGGAAACCAGAGCACATGGAAACACCGTTTACCTTCTCGCTGGAGCGGTGCCTATTTATCTACTTGCACTGGTGTGCTTTCGAACTGCTAGGTTGGCAGGAGCTGGGACAGAGCAACAGGAGCTCACTCCGTTGCGGGGCTTCGAACCGCCGACCTTCTGATCGGAAAGCCCAAGAGGCTCGGTGGTTTAGACCACAGCGCCACCCTCGTCCTGCTTTTTACACCCCCCTGTAAAAGTGTTGCAGGTCTGAGCAATCTCAGGTGCATTCATGGGTAGGTAGACAATTCTTCCCATCTGCCCTGGTCCAGCCAGCCTTTACGGACTTACCAGTTCCTGCATTCCTGCATCACCAGGGCTCCCAGTGGGAACAGAGTGCCCTCCCAGTAGCAAGGGCACTCGGAGGGGTCGATGCAGTGGCCGCCTGGCAGGGAAGGAACAGCAGAATATCAGAAGAACCCTGTTGAATCGGGCCAAAAGCCCATTGAGTCCGGCAGCCTCTTCTCACCACGGCCGGCCCCAGGTTTGAGTCCTGCAAGCAGGATCTCTTCCCTGAGCAGAGCTCTTTGGGCGGATCTCAACACTTGCGGGAGCACTGACGGGTTGCTGCAGGAATGGTGAAGAGGCATTTCAGTTTGTACCCAGCTGGATAGCCTAGTGGGTAGAGCACGAGACTTGTAGCCTCAGGGTCGTGGGTTAGAGCCCCACATTGGGCAAAAGACTCCTGCATTGCAGGGGTTGGACTAGATGACCCTCGTGGTCCCTTCCAACTCTACCATTCTAGGATTTTCATCCTTCTATCCAGGGACCTCTCATCATGGCTGATGACCAGGGAGGACAGTAGTAGCCGCCCAGAGATGGAAGGATGATAAAGTTCCAACCGGAGAAGAATGGATAATCAAGATGATGGACTAGGCCGAAATGGCAAAATTGACAGGGAGAATCAGAAGCCAATAAGATAATAAATTTAATTAGGAATGGGGGAAAAAATTATAGATTATCTTAAAGAACACAGTTAAAAACATTAACAGGATTAACATTGACGGAAGCCAGCCGTCTCAAATGGTGCTCAGCATAAAATAAAGACACAGAGAGCCAGCAATATTTTCAGGATGGTATGAGCAGCTCCTTTCGAACTTCTCTCCTCCCAGGTATCTTTTATTATCCTTGTTCTCCCCTGTCGCATGGCCGTTTGCCAATGTCTCACGTTACCTACATCCGGTCATGGCTTTTACCCACCCATCGCCATATAAGGTAATTACTGCCCAGAGGGGGAACATAACTCCATATAAGGTTATGCACTTAATACACTGCAAGGCATGGACATGCAGGTCACCGAGGTCAGCGAGGCACCAGGGGGCGCTACAAGCCTTTGCCATGACTTCCTGGCTCCCACATAACATAACACTTGTAATAATTCTGTAGTTATAAATGGAAATTTGAATACAATTTGGACAATATTATAGGATGCAGTATAAAATGAAGTACTATGGAAACCACAGGAGGGTGGAGGGAAGTCCACAGATTCAGGGAAACCTAGATACGTATAAAACTGACTATAATGTATGTAAACGATATTTGTAAAAACTTAAAATAAATAAATAAATATTTAAAAAAGGGAGGACGGAAGCAGCAGTCTAGTGCTGCTCTTCCTGCACACCAGCTGACCCTTTGCAACCTTCTTCAGCACAGGGACCCAACGCCTCTTAGAATAATAGAATTGTCAAGTCGGAAGGGACACCACAAAGGCCATCTAGTCCAACCCCCTTCAATGCAGGAGTCGCAGCAAAAGCATCCATAATAGGCGGTCCTCTGCCCCCCCCCCATCTTACCATGCAGCACTTTGCCCTCCGGGCAGAAGCATCCCTCCACGCAGGAAAGGGCCTCGCTGCTGCAGTGCTCGGCCCCCTCCAGGCCGAAGTTCTTGCAGGTGGGGGGGCAGGCTGGGCCGCAGGCGTCGTACTCCAGCCCGTAGTCACACTGCATGGCTGAGCAGGGAGAGAGGGAAATGCTTGCTTGCTCGCTTACTTACTTATTACAAAAAACAAATAAATCACCAAGCATCAAGTGCTGTTTTGAGAGGCAGGCATGGCCAAACTTGGCCCTCCAGCTGTTTTGGGACGACAACTCCCATCATCCCTAGCTAACAGGATCAGTGGTCAGGGATGGTGGGAGTTGTAGTCCCACAACATCTGGAGGGCCAAGTTTGGCCATACCAAGGGAACTGTCTGGGGAATCCAGGGTGCATTGGTCTCAGAATTCTTATTATTAATATGTACAGTATTAAATTAATATACTGCCCTTCATCCAAATATCACAGGGAGGGTTACAGTATAAAAACACATCAAGTACATAATGTAACAACAGCAACAAAACAATGACCCACAAACACCCTGACACATTTAAAAGGCCAAAGAATAACAACAACAACAACAACAACAACAACAACAATAATAATAATAATTTTTTTATTATTTATACCCTCACCATCTGGCTGGGTTTCCCCAGCCACTCTGGGTGGCTTCCAACAGAACACTAAAATACAATAACCTATTAAACATTAAAAGCTTCCCTAAACAGGGCTGCCTTCAGATGTCTTCTAAAAGTTTGGTAGTTATTTTTCTCTTTGACATCTGGTGGGAGGGCGTTCCACAGGGCGGGTGCCACCACCTAGAAGGCCCTCTGCCTGGTTCCCTGTAACTTGGCTTCTCGTAGCCAAAGGCCTCAGTGAAGAGGAATGCAATGAAGGCGCCAGGCGAGCCTCCCTGGGGAGGGTCTGGTTCCACGAGGTCCTCCAGGGAAAGGAGCAAACTGTAAGACAAGGCTAGCCCTGCTCTCCCCAGCAATTTGTGCACCACTATTAGGGACAGGTTGGATGCAGAGGAATGGGGGGAGGAACCAGCTGGGGAACCCCTCCCCCCAGGGGAAGAAGGATCAGAGCCCACGGAGGGGTGGTGGGACGACAATGAGCGGTCAGAGAGTGTAGACTGGGAGGAGGAGGTGTTGGAAGCTGAAGAGGCTTCAGGGCTTAGTGAGCGGGGAGAGTCTGTGGCAGAGAGAAGTCCAGAATTGGAGGCTGAGGCAGGAGAGGAGGGAGGCCAAGAGGCAGAGATGGGTCTGGCTGGGGAAGAAGCACAGGGTGTCACCTCCTTCTGCTGCAACAAGCTTTCCTCCCCACTTGTCTCCCAGAACCAGAAGAGGGCTGAAAAGGGCTGGGGAGAGGTTGGCTTCATGCAGGTGCAGTCTCCAGTGGCTTGGGGGAAATCCTGGAGAGGAGGGGACTTAGACAATTGGGGGAGGCGGGGACCTTCAGTCTCTGCAGCTGCTTCATGACGGTAAGACCTGCCAGAACTAATACCAGTGTACTGGAAGAAGCAAAGATCACCTGTGTTGAAGCAAAGATTCTTCAACATCCACTTCGTTGGAGTGGTCATGTTGTGCTGATGCCTGATGATCGTCTTCCAAAGCAACTACTCTATTCTGAACTTAAAAATGGAAAGCGTAATGCTGGTGGTCAACAAAAGAGGTTTAAAGACTCTCTCAAGGCTAATCTTAAAAAATGTAATATAAACACTGACAACTGGGAAACACTGGCCTGCGAGTGGGAGAACAGCCTTTACCAAAGGTGTCCTGGGCTTTGAAGACATTCGAACTCAGGACGTAAGGGAGAAACGTGCTAAGAGGAAGGCACAATTGGCAAATCCACACCGTGATCAACTCCTGCCCGGAAACCAATGTCCCCACTGTGGAAGGACGTGTGGGTCCAGAATTGGCCTCCACAGTCACTTACAGACTCACGGTTAAAACAGTGTTTATGGAAGACAATCTTACTCGGCTACGAATGATCACCAAAGAAGCAGCAGCAGCTGTGCTCATTAGGCCTGACACTCCTGTACAATGCATGCTTTTTGTTAATGAAGAGTTCACTCCAACTTGCAAGGTGTGATTGACTGCTGGCTCGCTTCTGTCAGCTGCCAGCTGGTCCAAAGAATGCCAGGTGCATTGCCTAAGAAATATTTTTTTAAAAATTGCCTTGGTTCATGCCAAGTCTTTTCCCTTCTGGGCTGCAGGGTAAGTTGGAAGGTAGAGGCAGCAGCATTCAGACAGTAAGGCCCACTGGCAACAGTGCACAGCTGTTGTGTCACAGCTGGGCAGCAAAGTGGGTGTGCAAGGGGCTTTCCCCACTTCCAGGCTCCCAAACAAAAGCAGTATGACTTACGGCAGAGATCCTGGCTTCTCCAGCGCACAGGAACCCCCCGCTGGCTGCACTCCTCTGCGTAGGTGGCGATGGCGGTGCAGAGACACTCGCAGTCCCCTCCGGAATCACAGCTGGGGGGAGAAGAAAGTCAGGGAGGGGCAGGTAGGCACATGGAGGGGGACAGTAAGGTAAAGGTAAAGGGACCCCTGACCATTAGGTCCAGTCGTGGCCGACTCTGGAGTTGCAGCGCTCATTTTGCTTTATTGGCCGAGGGAGCCGGCGTACAGCTTCCGGGTCATGTGGCCAGCAGGACTAAGCCACTTCTGGCGAACCAGAGCAGCGCACGGAAACACCGTTTACCTTCCCGCCAGAGCGGTACCTATTGATCTACTTGCTCTTTTGTGCTTTCGAACTGCTAGGTTGGCAGAAGCAGGGACCAAGCAAGCAACAGGAGCTCACCCCGTCACGGGGATTCGAACTGCCGACCTTCTGATCAGCAAGTCCTAGGCTCTGTGGTTTAACCCACAGTGCCACCCGCGTCCCAGGGGGACAGTAGAGGGACACAAGAGGGTCTCCTACTCGGGAGCAGCCTCCTAAGAATAGCCCCCCCTCAAGCTCACCAGGTTCTAAATGCATTTTCAAAACTCCCCAAGTTATCATTTCTAAAGCCCCTTGTAGGGGAAGACTCATTCCCTACCCCAATGGCCTCGTATCTGGTTGTGAATCTCCCTGATCACCACCACCACTACCACCAATAATATTTATATACCACTTAATATGCAAACCCCCCCCCAAGCGGTTTACATAAAACATAGTAAGATAAATGAATAGAGGGGGGAAATGTACTATCAATTAGGCTTGCCATGCGTTAGGAAAGTTCCTTACATGTCCTGGTTTTCAGGTGTAAAAACGGCATCGGGGGGGGGGGTTGCAAAACCAGCAAAATGTCGGGGGAAACCCAGATGTATGGGAAAACACAGCAGAAACCGCTCAAAAAGCTTAGAATCACTATTTTTGAGTTGGGTTTATTTAAAAAAAGAGCTGAACAATTTTGGGGTCTTCCTAATAACAGCTCAACAACTGCAGGTGTCAAGGATTTTATGTTTAGAAATATGGCAACCCTATAGAAATATTTAAAACCAAACATTTAAACCCAAAGATACAAAGAAGGACATCAGTAAAAACAGCAACAACAGAGGAGCCCTCAATTAAACATTTTTAATGTTTAATACAGTGGTACCTCTGGTTGCAAATGGGATCTGTTCCGGAGGCCCGTTTGCAGCCTGAAAAGAATGCACCCCACGTCTGTGCATGAGCGGGTCGCGCATGCGCGAGCGGCGAAACCCGGAAGTAACCCGTTCCATTACATCCAGGTCGCCACGAAACGCAACCTGAAAACTCGCAACCTGAAGCAAACGTAACATGGGGTATGACTGTATATCAATAGATTAATATCAAGGTATAACCGCTATATGTCTCGGCAGCCTCCTACCCACAGGCGTCGAAGATGCACCACTCGTAGAACTGCTGGCAGGGGAGTTCCTCATGGCAGGGGGCGAAGAGGTCCTGCAAGAGGACCCCACAGCGCTTCCGGGCCCAGGTCACACGGTGTGAGTTCACCTTGGTGGTGGGAGGGAGAAAGACAGAGGTGAGAGGGGCCGCTGACTTCACCAGAAGCACCTGCTGGATGAGGCCAATGGCCCACCTGGTCCAGCACCCTGTTCTCACAGGGGCTACAGCCAGATGCCTCTTTGGGGAAATCCGAAGCAGGATCCAAGCACAAGAGCCACTCTCTCCTCCTGCGGTTTCTAACAACTGGTGTTGGATTGCTGCCTCCGACTGTGGAGGACAGAGCAGCTTCTTGCTCCTCTTTCCTCTAAACTAAAAAGTCCCAAAGGCTGCAACCATTCTTCATAGGGGATTCACTCCTTCCCCTTGCTCATCTGGGCTGTCCTTCTCTGGTCTTTCCCCCACTCTAGAATACCCTTTATGAGCGAGGTGACCAGGACTGTATGCAGAATTCCAAATGCTGCCGCACTAAAGATCTGCACCTTCTGCAAGCAGCAGCCACAGGTTAAACCTGGCCAACCTCCCCCAGCTCGTCCTCTTATGGTGACATTTCTCTTTCTTGTACAGGAACGCAGTTGCATGCATTTACCTTTCAAGCTCCATGACTGAGTGCTGAGTCCCACCCCCACCCCACCCCCAGTGAAAAGCCGCTCTTTAGCACTCCATCGGAGCAAACTTCAGTTCAGGTTTTCTGCAGGTTGACATTTGTTCCGATGGAGCGCTAGAGAGCGGGTTTTCGTGGGGAAAGCTCTTGAGTTAAAAAGGATGCAGGGACACAGAACTTGAAAGCGTGGACCAGGCCCGTAAAGAGGTAAATGTGGATCAGAGATGGATTTTAACTGGGCACCGATCTGGGCGTACCGTGCAAGGGTGCTCAAAATCCTCGCTGTTGACCTCAGGGCAGAGCAGGCTGACGCGCCAGGAGTTGCCAAAGAGATCTGCTGTGGGCTCCACAATGCCTTGCCGGCTGGTGAAATCGTTCTCAGTGTCCCCATCAAAGTTCCCACACAGGCCTGACATGCGGCCTTGGTACATGGGGTCCACTTTGATGTAGATGCGGGTGCCTGTACAGAGACGGGGAGCAGCTCATTCTCAGCCTCTTGGAGTCAAAATAAAAGGAATACATGCTGACTTATTTTTCAACTTCAGGACTTCCGGTTGGTGCCATCGGCTAATGGCTGAATTCCTCTGACTAAGAGGAATTTGCTCCATGGAAATCGGGTCTGGCCGCCACGGCGAAGGCGGAGACCCTTCAGAAATCACAGGCGGGTGAAGCCTGTGAACGTGGGATTCGGCGGGCACCTTCAGCGCCTCCCCTACTCGTGGGGAAACCCGTTCGCGGGATCCGTAGCGAAGTGGGGTGAGCAGCGCGGTGCTGTGAATCGACTGCTCTTTCCACAGAGTGAAGCCGCAGAGCTGTTGCCGGAGAGCACTGACTTTTTCCTGTGAACAATTGAACTTAAAAAGACACTACCCGTGAGTAGAACAATTGGATTTTAAATATACTATTTAAGAACAACCATATTGGAACTCTTTAAAGGAAGAAATTTGCAATTTGGAATTGTAGCGGGGAGGCATAAACAGGAAGTCTGCCTTCTGCTTTTTGTAGTCAGAACAAAGCAAAGAGGCTGCAAGCTAGAGTCTTGGAGAGCCGACTGGAAAGGATTAAAATCCCAATTTCTAAATTAGAAAACTCCCCCCGGGAAGCAGGAGAAGAGGGGGGAGAAGCTTTGGACTTTTCATACCTGCGAGAGAGAGGGAAGGAAACTAAAACTTCACTGCTCAGACCCTGGGAACGGGCTGCAAATAGACAATAAGGCTGCCGTATTGGAATGCGCTCTGACTGCTAGCTGTCAAAAGAGAGATACAATTCTGCTCAATTGTTTCTAACTGCCCTTCTGACTCTTTAAGGGGGAGAAAAAGCAACGGAAAATTGAAACTAAATTTCTTTTTTGAGCTACGTTTAAAAAGGAGTTATTTTGGATAATTATAAGTACAGATTGCAACTGTTTCCCCCTAGAGGTAGTAGTGGAAACTGTTGTAAGAGCCGGGCCAGGGGAATTTTCCATTAGAAAGGTAAAATTGTCTGACTGTGGGAGTGACCTTGGACTTTTTGAGTGTTATGGCAAATGGGAAAGAGAAAGTAGATTTATCAACAACGCGATCTGGGAGGCCTTGGCAGCAAAGAGCGTCAGCATCTGGTCCTTCTGTACCATCTGCAGCTGTGCCAACTCAATCTAAACAAAGAGGAATGTCGTCAGAAGAGGCTTCAGCTGCAGTGCTGGGTAAAATAAATGAATCTTTGGAAAAACTCAGCAGGAAAGTAGATGAGACAAATATAAAAGTTGATGCATCTAATGCAAAGGTGGATGCCGCAAATGCCAAAATTGACATCAATACAGAAAGTATAAATAATCTGGGACAAAAGGTGAATACTAATATAGAAGCAATACAGAAATTGATACAGGAGTCTGCCTCGACCCGTCAAATTGCAGAGGAAGCAAAGGGAAAAGTGGAAGTTGTGGAAGCCAAAGTAACACAACTGGAAACAAAGAGAGTTCCAGATATTCAGAGACAGGTTGAGGATCACAGGCTGATTCTTTCTATGGTTGAGCTTAAGGAAAAGCAGACGAACTTGAGAATTAGAGGTGAACCTGAATTGGAGAAAAACACTTTTATAGAATTTCTTACGCAGGAATTTGCAGAGTTTTGGAAGTTGGACTTGGAACAAGGAGGAGTGAAAATCGTGAGTGCCTTTAGGCTTGGAAGAGGAGGGAAGAAGAATAGAGTAAGAGACTGTTTGATTACCCTCCGATCTAAAGAGGAGAGAGATAAAATTTTGGGCTGGCACTTTCAGAAGCCCTTGGGAATATTGCAGTCAAGAGTGGAAATATTTAAAGATATCCCGAAATATCTTTTGGACCTTAGGGCCAATTACGGAGATTTGGTTGCTCTGCTGAGAAGGAACAGTATCATCTTTAGGTGGGAATTTCCTCAAGGCCTATCCTTCAGTTTTAAAGGAAGAAAAATAAAAATAAGATCAGTTGAAGATAAAGACAAATTTTTGAGTACCCACGAAGAGGATTTACAGAAGGGACTTGGAAAAGAACCAGGAGTACTGGACAGAAGATCACCAGACAGACTACTAGAGCAAGGAGTACTGGACAAAAGATCACCTATACTGGACTTAGCAAAGTTAAATTTTGGATTGGACTTCCCAGCGAAAGGGATACCAGCACCACCGTCAGAACAAGAAGCACTGGGCGCAGTTGGAGGTGACTTAATTAATTACATTATGGCACTGCAAATATTAAGCTGGAACATTAATGGGATGAATTCCCCTGAGAAGAGACAAAGAGTCTTTCATGTATTAAAAAAGGAACAATTGGACTTGATTTGCTTACAAGAAACACATGTGATAAGGCTACATAGGAAATTACTGGTAAATAAAAGATTGGGACAAGAATTTATTTCATCAGACAAAGTAAAAAAAAGAGGAGTAGTACTTTATGCAAAGGAGAGCCTATCACTGAAATTTCTTTTTAAAGATGACCAAGGAAGATTTGTAGCAATTGAAATCCAATCGCAAGGAGAGAAGTTTTTGATATTAGGTATTTATGCACCAAATGAGGGAAAATCGGAATTCTTTAAGAAGCTACATGAGACTCTGATGGACTATATGGATTACAATATGATCTTGATGGGGGATATGAATGGCGTAGTGTCTACAAATATGGATAAAGCACAGAGACAGGTAGTTACTAAGGATGGCAGATTGCCAAAGACTTTCTTTGACATGACTGACAATATGGACTTAGTTGACATTTGGAGAATTAAAAACCCTTTGGGAAGAGAGGGAACCTTCTTCTCTGAGGCCAAAATGACATGGACAAGAATTGACCAAAATTGGGTAACTAGAGGACTGGCTCCAAAAACTAGAAAGGTGGAAATATGCCCGAAAACTTGCTCCGACCATAATGCTGTAAAGATGGAACTGAAACTAACACCAACTGGTTCCTTCAGATGGAGGATGAATGACACATTGTTTAGGAACTAAGAAGTGACTAAGAAGGCCCAAAAAACTCTGAGAGACTATTTTGAGATAAATATGAACACCACTGTAGAAAAAAGAGTAATCTGGGACGCAAGCAAAGCCGTTATGAGAGGGTTTTTGATACAACAGAATGCGATTCAAAAGAGAGTCCAAAATGAGAAGAAAGATAAAATACTGGAGAAAATAAAAGAAGGAGAGAAGAAACTGAGAGTGAAACCAAAGTCGCAGGAGATTTTGAAAGAGATAAAGTTATACCAAGTACAATATATGAAAATGATGAACCAGGAAATAGAATGGAAAATTAAACAGATGAGACAAAAGACATTTGAATCGGCAAACAAATGTGGAAAACTGCTGGCTTGGCAAATGAAAAAAAGACAAAAACTTAACACTATTACAAATTTGGAAGTAGAAGGGAAAAATATACAGAATCCAGTGGAGATTAGAAAGTGTTTTCAGAGGTATTTTAAACAACTATATACACAGGAAACTCAGAAACAAATGGATATTGACTGTTTTTTGAAAACAAATGGATTACAAAAAATCTCTCAAGAAAATAAGCTAATGTTGAACTACAAAATAACGGAGCAAGAGATAGAGGGGGCCATCCAGAATATGCAATTGGGTAAATCTCCAGGTCCGGATGGACTAACTTCAAGATACTATAGATCCCTGAAAGAATGGATAATACAGCCACTAAAAGAAGTTTGTAATGGAATATTGGAAGGGAAAAAGGCGCCAGAGTCGTGGAAGGAAGCTTACATCACACTTATACCAAAAGTAGAGTCTGAGAAGACACAGCTTAAGAACTACCGCCCCATATCTTTGCTTAATGTGGATTACAAAATTTTTGCAGATATTTTGGCTAAAAGATTAAAAAAGGTATTAGTAGAAGAAATCCATAAAGACCAAGCCGGTTTTCTCCCGGGTAGACACTTGTCTGACAACACGAGGAATATAATTAACATTCTAGAAAAGTTACAAGTGAATATTAATACTAAAGCAGTTTTGATTTTTGTGGATGCGGAGAAAGCCTTTGACAATATTTCTTGGAGTTTTATGAAGAAAAATCTACAGGGGATGGGGGTTGGTCAAGGTTTCGAAAATGGTATAGGTGCAATTTATTCAGAACAAAAGGCTAAATTAATTGTGAACAATGTAGTGACGGAAGAATTTAAGATAGGGAAAGGAACACAACAAGGTTGCCCAATCTCTCCATTGCTTTTTATATCGGTCCTGGAAGTTCTTTTAAACATGATTAGGAGGGACCAAACAGTTAAAGGTATACAAGTTGGAGCTAAACAGTATAAACTGAAAGCATTTGCTGATGATTTGGTATTGACATTACAGGAGCCAGAATCTAGTACCAAAAGAGTACTGGAACTGATCCAAGAATTTGGACAAGTAGCGGGATTTAAGTTGAATAAAATGAAAACTAAAGTTTTAGAGAAAAATTTAACAGTGACGGAGAGAGAAAGGTTTCAGAAGCAGACAGGATTAACACTGGTTAAGAAAGTGAAATACCTAGGGGTCAACATGACTGCTAAGAATGTGAATCTGTTTAAGGATAACTATGAAAAATGTTGGATGGAAGTGAAAAAGGATCTAGAAATATGGTCAAATCTGAAGTTATCATTGTTAGGCCGAATTGCTGTGATAAAGATGAATGTATTGCTAAGGATGTTGTTTTTGTTTCAAACATTGCAAATATTGGACAAAATGGAGTGTTTCAAGAAGTGGCAGAGAGATATCTCTAGATTTGTCTGGCAGGGCAAGAAACCTCGAATAAAATTTAAGATATTAACCGATGCTAAGGAAAGAGGTGGATTTGCTCTGCCAGACTTAAAACTTTACTATGAATCAGCCACTTTTTGCTGGCTGAGAGAATGGATGCTTCTTGAGAACACTGATGTGTTGGATTTAGAAGGCTTTAACAATGTCTTTGGGTGGCATGAATATTTGTGGTATGATAAGGTCAAAGCACATAAAGCGTTTAAAAACCATATTGTCAGAAAAGCACTGTTTAATATTTGGATAAGATATAAGGATTTGCTTGAGAATAAAACCCCAAGGTGGCTGTCACCAATGGAAGCGAAGGCTCAGAAAAAGCTCAATATGGAGGCTAAATGGCCGAAATATTGGGAAATTTTGGAACAAGAGTGTCAGGGAACTGACATCAGAGCGGGAGGCGAAGGGGAGGCTCCTGGATGATGCTGGAGAAGGACCCAGCAGCAGGGGGAGAGGCGACTCAGTGGAGGGGGAAGCATTTAAGCGCAACACCAGGAACAAAAGTGAGCAGATGGGAAAATCGGAGAGAGGGCTCCAGGACTCTTCACTGGACCTCAGTGAGGAGGGGACAGGTCCCCCGCTACCCACGCCCACCCTGCGCAGAAGGCTCCCGCGCAGTGAGAGGCGGAGGAGATTGGGTGTCAAACAACTCTTATGTTGGAAGAGATTCAAGAAACGCCCACTGACGGATTCTGCTAGTGACTGAGACAGTCATGATCAGAAGGGGCTGTGCAGTCAGAAAGGTTTAACAAGGCAAATCAGCCTAGAGAGGCACCAGTTTACGCACGAGTAACTCATACTCATTACAGCAATCCATCAGTCCCTGAAAAGTTGCTCGTGCGCAGCAGCAGGCAGGCAGCATCATGAGCAAGCCCGGAGAAGCAGGCACCCAAGGGGGAGCAGCTGGAGGGCAAACGCTGGAGGAGAGGAACCGAGATTTGGAGCAGCATGTGGCCATTCTGACGGCACGGCTGGACGAAAGGCGGTTTCAAGATGCACAGGTCAGACCCACCCCCATAGCAAGGAAGGTACCGGGACTGGTGCACAAGTTTGGGGGGAAGCCGCAAGAATACAGTGCGTTTAGAACGGAAATAGAGTACGCATTGGAATTGCAGCATAACGATTTTGAAGACGACGCGGCGCGGGTGGCATATGTTGTGGGTCACCTGCAGGACGGGGCCAGAGAATGGGTCAGACCCCTTATGGCGACGCAGAATTCCGCCATGCAGGACCTGAGGAAATTCTTCCAAGCAATGGACGCGATGTTTTCCACTGATGTTCAAAAAAGTGTGACTAAGCGGGAATTGATGAACTGTAAACAGGGGAGCCAGTCAGTCAGGGACTACTGGTCACGCTTTGCCATGATAGTTCATCGCCTCGGGTGGGAACTGGGCTCCGAACCCATACAGATGTTATTCGAGGAGGGGTTGTCCCCAACGGTTAAGGATGAACTTTCCCGCGCACCCCGCCCACAGGGGATGGATCAGCTGACCAAGGCTGTGCTTGCGATTGGCGTGCGCCAGGAAGCGCGGGCCCAGGAGAGGCGGGAAGGGAGAGAGCAACGTTGCCATGACTACCGCATTCCTGAAATACCAAGGCAGCCCTCCCCGCCAGCAGAGCCAATGGAAATAGATGGGGCGCGCGCGCGGGAAGTTTCAAGCACCAGCGAAGGGCGCAAGAAGGAGGGAAAGGATTGGAAAACCTCCAAAAAGTGTTACCTTTGCCAGCGGCCAGGCCATTTTGCCAGAGCCTGCCCTCAAAGAAAGGCTTGGCAAGGAATGGTGGGAACCGCAGGGGGTGAGGAGGAGGTGGTAAAGGAACAGGAACAGGGAAACGAGAACGCTTGGCTGCCAATCAAGGGGCACAACAGCCAAGCCAGCCACCAGTAAAAGTGCCCCAACCAGACCCCCCCAAGGCGGCAATAGCCATCGAAGTGGTGCTAGAACTCCCGAACGGGCACCCAGTCAAGGTGAAAGGCATGCTGGATTCAGGCAGCTCATGTAATTTCTTCAGCAAGGACTTTGCATTAGAGCACCAGCTCCACTTACTGCCTTTGGATTTTCCCTTGCAAGTGACCACCATTGATGGCAGGGAGCTTCTAGGAGGGGAAGTGACACACCAAACCCCACCAATGAGAATGAGGGTGTCCAGGCACTCGGAAACCATCGCCTTTCACGTCGCCTCGCTAGCAGGACCCCCAATAATATTAGGGATGAGCTGGCTAGCACAACATGATCCAGTGGTGGCGTGGCATCAGAGGACAGTCACCTTTGGGTCAGCTTACTGCCTGGAACACTGTCTAGGGGGGGAAGCCCCAAGAATGACCGTGGCCAGGGTGGCTGGGATGGCGGTGGAGCGGAAAGGGGAGGTGCCGCCACAATACGCAGATCTGCGGGAGGTCTTCAGCGAGAAAGAGGCAGATAGACTGCCACCCCATAGGCCCTTTGACTGCCAGATCAACTTGCTTCCGGGGGCTCAGCTGCCAGTGGGTAAGCTGTACGCCATGTCAGACAGGGAGATGAAGGAGTTGCGAGAATTTATCGACAAGAACCTGAAAAGAGGCTTCATAAGAGAATCAAAGGCAGTAGGGGGCAGTCCGGTGTTCTTTGTGGACAAAAAGGACAGAAATAAACCCAGGCTCGTAGTGGACTATAGAGCTGTCAATTTGGTGTCAGAACCCGTGACCTTCCCAATGCCCAGGATAGACGACATTTTAACGCGAGTGAGGAAAGGCAAAATTTTTACCAAGCTGGACCTCAGGGGCGCATACAATTTGATCAGGATGAGGGAGGGGGACGAATGGAAGACCACAATGTTCACACCCCTAGGTGCCTTTGAGTACTTAGTTATGCCTTTTGGATTACAGTCGGGCTCCGCCTGTTTTCAAGCTTTCATGCACCACGTGTTGGGGTCTCTGCTGTACAAGAACTGCGTAGCCTTCTTGGACGACGTCTTAATTTATTCGGACAATGAGGAACAACATGTTAGAGACGTCAGGGAAGTGTTACAACGACTGCAGAAGCACCAGTTGTGGGTCAAGCTGGAAAAATGTCAGTTTCACGCCAGAGAAGTCGAGTTTCTGGGGTACAAGTTGTCTGACAAAGGCTTAGCGATGGACCCAAGCAAGGTGCAGGCAGTGCTGGAGTGGAAGGCTCCCAAAACACGGAAGGACGTACAGAGGTTCCTAGGGTTCAGCAACTTCTACAGGAAGTTCATCAAGAACTTCGCCCACTTGACAGCGCCAATCACGGATTGTCTCAGTAGCAAAAGGAAGTTTGTGTGGACAGAAGAAGCCCAGCAATCCTTCGAAAAACTGAAGAAGGCGTTCGCATCGGAAGAGCAACTCCTGCACGTAGATCTGGAGAAACCCCTGAGGCTAGAGACTGACGCGTCCGACAGAGCCGTGGGGGCGGTCCTTTTGCAGCCAGGGAAGGGAAAGCAGGAATGGAAACCATGTGCCTTTTTCTCCAGAAAACTGAGCAAGTCGGAGCAAAACTATACAGTGTATGACCGCGAACTGCTGGCAATCTACGCGGCCTTTCGTCGTTGGCGTCATCTACTGATAGGGGCGCAACAACAGATCCAGGTTTGCACAGATCACAAGAACTTGGAGTACTGGAGAACCGCACGAGTACTCAACCAGAGACAGATTCGATGGGCACAGGAGTTCTCCAAGTTTTTCTTTGAAATCCGCTACGTGCCCGGAGAAGAAAACGTAAGAGCAGACGCTCTCTCGCGTAAACCGGAGTACCTGGAAGGAGAGGGGCCGCCGGAGAAACGACACGTGATCCCCGAGGACCGATGGGTGTGTGGGGGAACTTTGGTGGGGAAACGAGAACTAGCCGGGCTGACCAGAAACGACGTGTTCGCGCAAACTAAAATCCGGGAACTACGAGACGGAAGAGGGACCCAAGAAGGGTTTGAGGAGAAGGAAGGGGTACTGTACTATAGGGGAGCGCTGTACGTACCGGGGGAGACCCTGAGGGGAAAGGTACTGAAACAACTCCACGACAACCCCACAGCAGGGCACTTTGGACAGCACAAAACCATGATGCTTGTGACCAGGCAGTTCTGGTGGCCCAGGGTGAGGGAGGATGTACGGGAATATGTACGGGGGTGCGACCGCTGCCAAAGGGCAAAGGGGGAGCGGGCTGCCCCCACAGGATTGCTGGAACCCTTACCCACGCCGGGGAAACCCTGGGAGGTGGTATCCATTGATTTTATGACAGATTTGCCCAAGTCCCGGGGAAAGACAGCAGTCATGGTAGTGGTCGACCTACTGACAAAAATGTGCCATTTTATAGCTTGCTCACATGCTGTAACGGCAGAGGAAACAGCCCGGTTGTTTGTGGAGCACATATTCCGGCTGCATGGCGCCCCCTTGAGGGTTATCTCCGACCACGGAAAACAATTTACTTCCCGGTTCTGGAGGAAACTCATGAGCTTACTGCAGGTGGAGGTGGGTTTCTCGACGGCGAGACACCCAGAGACCAACGGGCAAGCAGAAAGAGCGAACAGTATACTCCAGCAATACCTACGCTGCTATGTCAGCGAGAGGCAGAACGATTGGGTAGAAAAACTAGCGCTGGCTGAATTCGCGTACAACAACGCGGAACACGTGTCCACGGGAATGAGCCCATTCATGGCCAACCGTGGGTGTCATCCTAGGGCCTTCCCGGGGAGTGGGGAGGAAAGCTGGAGCGTACCCGCTGCAGAGCAGTTTGTGGAAGAAATGGAGGCCCTACACCAGCAACTTAAGATGAACTTGGAGCGGGCCAAGGAAACTTACAAGAGGCAGGCAGACAAGCACCGCAGGGAAGGGGAGACCATACGGGTGGGGGACCGGGTGTGGTTGTCCACCCAAGGGCTACCTTTCAAAAGGGGGTGCAAGAAGTTGCAGCCCAGACGGCTGGGACCTTTTGAGGTAACACAGCAAGTTAATCCCGTGGCATTTAAGCTCAGGTTGCCTGATAGCATGAAAATACACCCGGTTTTCCATAGGTCCCTGCTTTCACCGCATAGGGAAGGGTGGGAATTCCAGGGGCAAGAGGGAGAAGTCACCACACACCCGCAGGTAGAAGAAAGGGAACACCACCACAGGGCCACGGAAATACTGGACTCAAGGTGGCAAGGGCGCCGGGTGGAGTATTTGGTAGCGTGGGAAGGGGAACCCAGGTCCGAAAACACGTGGGTCCCCACGGAAGCCGTCGAGGACAGGTATCTGGTGGAGGTATTCCACCACCGGTTCCCGGACAAACCCAAACCCCTGGAGAGATTCTGGGAGGAGCAATTTGGAACCACAGATGAGGAAGAGGTTTTTGAGGGATTTTCTGACTCCGAGGAGGGAGGAGAGGTTTCGGAGGAAGAAGCATCAGACGGGGAAGACCACCCCGTTGGTAGGTGGAAGAGCGATTGGGAAGCGGGTTTCGAACCCACGGAAGATGGTGACAGTTCCTTCCGGGGTTTCCCCGCCTCCTCGGCCGACGAAGGGGACGAAGTTGGTCCCACAGGTCGGCCCAGGGGTGGAGGGGATTCTGGGGGGGAGGTGGATATCAGGGAACTGACATCAGAGCGGGAGGCGAAGGGGAGGCTCCTGGATGATGCTGGAGAAGGACCCAGCAGCAGGGGGAGAGGCGACTCAGTGGAGGGGGAAGCATTTAAGCGCAACACCAGGAACAAAAGTGAGCAGATGGGAAAATCGGAGAGAGGGCTCCAGGACTCTTCACTGGACCTCAGTGAGGAGGGGACAGGTCCCCCGCTACCCACGCCCACCCTGCGCAGAAGGCTCCCGCGCAGTGAGAGGCGGAGGAGATTGGGTGTCAAACAACTCTTATGTTGGAAGAGATTCAAGAAACGCCCACTGACGGATTCTGCTAGTGACTGAGACAGTCATGATCAGAAGGGGCTGTGCAGTCAGAAAGGTTTAACAAGGCAAATCAGCCTAGAGAGGCACCAGTTTACGCACGAGTAACTCATACTCATTACAAAGAGGGAGACAGATTAAAACTGCAGAGTTTTGAAAAACTAAAAGATAGAGTGCAAGATTGGCTTCATTATTATCAGATAATGGAGGCATATAATTTGGATTAAAAAAATGGTTTCCAGGTGGAAAAATCAAAATTGGAAATAGAACTGTTAGATTCCAAAACTAAGAATTTGTCAAGAATGTATAATTTGCTGTTGAAATGGAATACTCAGGATGAAACGGTAAAATCTGTTATGATTAAATGGGCACAAGATGTTGGACATAACATTATGATGGCTGACTGGGAACAGTTATGGACCACAGGTATGAAGTTTACGGCATGTAATGCCTTAAGAGAGAATATAATGAAAATGATACACAGGTGGTACATGACACCAGTCA
Organism: Podarcis pityusensis; assembly: GCF_964106645.2. Classification (NCBI taxonomy): domain Eukaryota; kingdom Metazoa; phylum Chordata; class Lepidosauria; order Squamata; family Lacertidae; genus Podarcis; species Podarcis pityusensis. Next base: position 2,102,192 of record NC_138037.1, on the reverse strand, counting down.
AGCTTGCAAAAATTTATCATTTGCCCGAAAATAAATGTTGGAAATGTAAAGAGACGGAAGGTACATTCTTTCACCTTTGGTGGACGTGCCCAAGGATTAAGACTTCCTGGGAGATGACTTATAATGAATTTAAAAAGGTATTTAAATATACCTTTCTGAAGAAACCAGAGGTCTTTCTCCTGGGCATGGTCAGCCAATTGGTGTCAAAGAAGGACAGAAATTTCTTTATGTATGCCACAACAGCAGCAAGAATACTTATTGCAAAGTATTGGAAGACACAAGATCTACCCACTCTGGAAGAATGGCAGATGAAGGTGATAGACTATATGGAACTGGCGGAAATGACTGGCAGAATCCGAGACCAGGGAGAAGAGTCGGTGGAGGAAGATTGGAAGAAATTTAAAGACTATTTACAGAAACATTGTAAAATTAATGAATGTTAGAATGATGTTGGAATGAATCTAGGTGATTCTAGCAAAAATGTATCAAAGAGTTAAAGAAAAATAGACTGTTAATTGGTGAAAAGAGGGAAAGTAAACTTTTATCAAGATCAAGATAAATTTTCAGGATAAAAATTTTGAAGAGAGGGAAAGGATTTGCTGAAATGGATAATTGACCTAGAATACAAAAAAAGGAGGTGTGAGGAGGTCAGGAAAACAAGCAAATGAAAGATAAGTTATGGGAAGGTTTGATTTGTTTTTTTCTTTTTTCTTTTTTTCTTTTGTTTTTAATTGTTCCTATTTTTCGGTTTTTTTATTGTGATGTGTTGGTTTTGTTATTGTTTAATTTGGTGTTTTTTCCCTTTTGCCTTTTTGTAAACTTAAAACTTTAATAAATATTATTTAAAATATATATATATATATATATATATTTCAACTTCATTCCCCCTTTCCGTTCCTAAGTTCTCTCCACCACCACCTCACAATTTTTTTCATTTTAAAAACGATGAAGAAACAAGACTTTCAGCTATCCTGTGTTTGGTTTTTTAAGGTTGTGAAATAGTTGCTCTGTGCTTTAGAGCTTTGTCTGCATAGGAAGATCAAAAGTTCACAGGGAAAGTCAAAGCTCATAGGAGGAGGATTTGCATAGGGATGTTAAAAGCATTTAAGAGGAAATTTTGCACAGGTGAGTCAAAAGCTCAGCCTCGGCATATAGCAAGCAAAAGAAAAGAGAAATTTTACTCCTTATTGGCTCAAAGGTTGGCAGGGGGATGAAAAAATGGCATGTAAGGAAAATTGGAAGATGGGGAGGGAGAAGAGAGAACTAAGGAAGAACTGAAATTAGAGCCCTCTTGCAAGTAGAGCATAAACCTGAAACAAGGACCCAGGATACAAACCTGAAACAGTTGGAAAAGCTTAACAGAGAAGGCTGGAAGCCTCTGTTTTGAACAATATTTACCAGGTTAGGAAAACAGTCCAGAACAAGACCGATTGGATACATATATCTCTGATCATTTTGCAATCATATGTCGTTGATTTTGCTCTTATATTTCGACTATAAACCATGTTTCTTTCCTCCAACTTTCTCAAGAACTGTTTAACTCTCTACTTTATTAAAGGTCAAGAGGTTAGGAGCGTGGCCCACAATGCACAGGAGCCAACTCCTAGGGCCCAAGGGGTCTTTGCACCCCCAATAAAATATTTGAGGGGGCCACTGTCCAAAGTTGATGAGCACTGCCATTCAAACGATGTGCATGAGTAGGCGGGGCGGGGCTTACCTCCCACCCAATATTTTATTAAAGTTGGCACATCTCCTGCCCAGTCTCACCTCCATCCCAGAGCACCGTCAGCCCCAGCTGGGAGATGAGCGAGAGGAAGAGCCCCGCTCTCTCAAGGGTCAGGCCGTTCCCACTATACGTTTTCGGGGGGCGCACCGAAACCCCGTTCACGGTCACGTCTTTTCCTGGTATGGACAGAGAAAGCCAAAATCAGGAAGGCACGAGATGGGCAGAGTGGCATGATACTCGTCTCTTCCACTACCACCCCTTTTTAAAAGGTTTTTTTTTTTAATTAACAATTTCAACATATCAAAATACCAAAACATGTCATATTCGTTATTTCTCCCTCCCCCCACCTCCCCATCAAACCCTCCCCCCCCCCAAGACTTCCCTTAGCTCCTCTCTCTGATTTCTCACCACATATTGTTCTCTGCATACTGTAAAATTGTATAAATCCTTACTGTGTTAACAGTCCATAAATTTGTGTATGTTTATTCAAAACCTGCCAAGGAGTCCAATTCATTCTGTTGTCTTTTTAAGTAATTTGTAAAAAGTTCCCATTCTTCTTTGAAGTCACAGTTGTCCTTATCTCGCAATCTGTATGTCAGTTTCGACAGTTCTGCACAGTTCATCAATTTCTCTTGCCACTGTTCGTTTGTCGGGATTTCCTCACTCTTCCATCCTTGTGCTATCAAGACTCTTGCCGCTGTTGTAGCATACATAAATAAGTTCTTTGTTTTCCTTGGCAGGTCTTGTCCTACAATCCCTAACAAAAATGCTTCTGGTTTTTTTACAAATGTCATTTTAAACATTTTCTTCAAGTCTCTTTCCCCGTTAATTACCTCGGAGCAGGTGGACTACCGTGTTGCCAATGAGCACCACGACGGATTTGGTGCAGGTGGTGCCGCTGGTGCCGCAGGGCACGTTCTCGGCGGTGACGGTGAAGGCCCCGCTGCTCTCCCGGGCCAGGATGTATTCACAGTCACCCAGAAAGGTGTAGGTCCGCCCGTCGAAAGTGATGTAGTGGGGGTCCCCGGTGGCGACGCACGTCCCAGCGCAGTGGTGGCGGCTGCAGTCCCAGCGCCGGTTTTGGCAAATGCTGCAAGGAAGGAGACGGAGGGACCACAAGGTGGTGAGTGCTGAGCCAAGCACCTCTCATGCCACGGGTCTACAGCCAATGTCAGGAGCAAGCCAGCAGTCAATCACACAGAGAAGGCGAAGTTAACTCTTGATTAGAAGAAACAGGATCTGCACAGGAGTGCCAGGTCAAAGGAGCACAGCGACTCTCCTGGGTAGGTCTTGCCCCTGTGAGGCAAACTGTGGAGACTGAAGGTCCCTGCCTTCCCACAGCTGCCTAAGTGTCAGGGACCGCGCTGAGGAGGGCTGCACTGAGGGGGAATGGTGGGAGCCGTCCCCTCCCCCTGGAGCATAGTTCAGAAGGCAGAAGCTGAGAAATACTGAATGGGGAACCGCTAGGAGGAGAAGAAACACGGGGAGAGAAAGGGTTAACAGATTCACAGTCATGGACAGCATTTCTCCATTGTCCTCCCCAGGGTCGAGAAGTGTTCAGAAAGTCTCAGAACAGAAAGAGCAGATTACAAGACATAGGGGTGACTTAGATTAATAGGGACGGAGGAGGGAGTACGCCTTAATTGGGAGCGCCGCCATTTCTAGGGAAACGTGTTCTTTGGTCTCTCACTGTGATTATTATAGACTCTAACTGGTAAGATGTTCCTTTCGTTTGATCTTCTTATTTACTGCCACGGGGGAGGAAGCTGATTCCCCAAAGCTCCTCCCCTGCCAGATCCTTCTCCAGCAAGCTGAGACTATGCCAGGTTATCTGCCTTTGCTCCTTCCACTGCATGCCTTTTCTGGTTCTGGGAGACCAGAGGTGGGGAGCTTGTCGCAAGAGGAGGAGGAGACACCCTGGCTTCTTCACTAGCCTGACTCACCTCTGCCTCTTGGTCTCCCTCCTTCCATTCACCAGCTTCAGCTTCTGCCTCCGATTCTGAATTTCTCTCTGCTACAGACTCTCACAGCTCACTAAGCCTTGTTACCTCCTCAGCTTCCAACACCTCCTCTTCCCAAACTGCTGCCTCTTCTCCCTCTGACCACTCTTCATCATCCCACCACCACTCCCCAGGCTCTGAGCCTTCTTCCCTTGAGGGTTCCCCAGCTGGTGCCTCCCCCCCCACATTCCTCTGCGTCCAACCAGTCTGTGGCAGCCAGCATAGCACAGCAGGCTTGGCTGAGTCCTTACCACGTGTTGCAGTCCTTGGTGATGGTGTCATTGGGCTGGTACAGCCGGCCGTTGTGGTGGCAAGGGCACTCCTCCGGGGAGACACAGCGCTCGTTCTGAAAGAAGGAATCAGCAGGGAAACGTGAGCAGGTCCTCCTCATCCACGTGTGGTCATAGAACCATAGGGGTCAACAGGGCTGTCTTCAGCATATCTGGCACCGTGGTGCAAAACTCCCTCCGGTGGCCTCCACCCCCCATTTCCCAGAGTTGTCCGCCTTTTTTTAGGGAGGACGGCGCTGCTGGCGGGGCTGGAGGAGGTGGGCAGCGGCTGGAGGGTGGCTCCTCTGGTGGGGAAGAGGGGGAGGCTGGACGTGGCACCTCCTGGCTCAGCTGGCCGCTTTGTGCCACGGTGGCCATGGCAGATGGAGGGTCCGGGCGCAGCGCAGCTTCGGCGCAGCATGGCAGAGGTGGGCAAGGGTGGCAAGCTGATGCCAGGAGGTGCCGCCTCCAGCCTCCACCTCTTCCCTGGCACCCTCCAGAACTTGGCGCCCCACGCCACTAGCCTCTATGGGTAAGACTGTTAGAATATTCCGTTCCACCTTAAGGGACAGGCATGAGACTGCTGTGTGTCACACGTCTGTTTACACTCCAGCACAGCTTGCTGGGAACTTCCGTTTGTGTATATCTTTCACTTTCAGCTGCTTGCTTTTGGACACGAAAGGGAGAAGACATGTTTCCCTTTTGTCCTGATGTATGCTGAATAAACTGCTGGTAAATATGCTCAACACAGCCCTTCCCTGCCACTTCTGTTGCACTTCTAAAGCTAGGGTTGCAGTTTTATGCTTATCCAAGGACTGGAGCTCGCCTGGCACACCGGCCGGTGGGCTGGGGCCTGCTGGCAGCCCGCCAATTGCCCCCAATTCCTTGGCTGCATCCCAACAAAGACACCCCTGGGGGTCAGGCGGCCGCAAGCAACTCCCTCGGCCGATTGCCCAGGAATGTACAAAGCCCAGAAAAAGTTTCTTACCACTCACTTTTTAGTCAATATTTACAGAGAGAGGCTTTGGAACACGGCCTCTTGGATAATGGCATTGCCCAAGTGAATCTCCACCCTCTTCTCTCCCACTTCCTCATTCCTCATCATCATCACCTCCTGTACGGGTGCTGCTGCTAGGTGCCCTCTGTCTTCGAGCTCTTTGCTCTCCTACTTTTAAGGCTCTCCGGGTTCTGGGAGATGGAGGGTCTGGGATGCCTCCTCCTCCTCCTCTCCCATGATTTCCCAACTTTTTCCCTCATCTGCCTCTGAGCTGTGACCTCCCTCAAACCCGTGTTGTAATTCTGAACCGTCTTCCTCTTCTCTGGAAGGATCAAACTGGGGAGGCAGACTCCACTATTCCTCCCCTGCCCAGGCCCTGACAATAGGATTGTTTTGCTTTGTTTTAATAATAATCTTTATTGGTTTAAATTACACACATATACACAAAAAAAATGAAGAATTTACAGTCTCATATTGCAGAAAGAAAGGAGAAAGAGAAAGAAAAAAGAAGAAAAGGAAAAGAGAAGTTTGCAAAAGAAGAAACGAAAAAAGAGAGAAAGGAACAAAAACAAATTTACATATGTAATCTTCCTATTAACATCTTAATAAACACTTAAATAAAAAGACTTCTGACAAAAGGAGTCTTCCAATCGTTCTCATTGCACTGTTTATACTATTTTTCTTTTTGTCGCAAAAAGACAATAGGATTGTAATGTTGGAAAGGACTCCCTAGGTCAGGGGTCAGCAAACTTCTTCAGCAGGGGGCTGGTCCACTCTCCCTCAGACCTTGTGGGGGGCTGGACTATATGGGAGGGGTGAATGAACGAAATCCTATGCCCCACAAATAACCCAGAGATGCATTTTAAATAAAAGGACACATTCTACTGATGTGAAAACATGCTGATTCCTGGACCGTCCGCAGGCCAGATTTAGAAGGCAATTGGGCCGGATCTGTACCCCGGGCCTCAGTTTGCCTACCCCAGCCCTAGGTCAATCCCCTGCAATGGAGGAATCTCAGCTGAGTAATCTCTGGCAGATGGATATCCAACTTTAAGCACCTCAAATGAACAATATAATTGTAGAACTGGGAGGGACCCGTCCAACCCCTTGCAAACCAGGAATTACAGCTAACAGGGGGCCACCCAACCTCTCCTTAGAAGCCCCCGATGAAGGAGTGTCCGCCTCCTTCTGCCTGTGGGGCAAGGAAGCGAAGAGAGGCAATGGGGATTTTGAGCTGGGCAGTGCCAGGGAAGGACTCACCAAGTAGACGGTGCCAGGGGGGCAAACGCAGCCGTCCGAGAAGCCGGCACAGCTGAGGCTCCCCTCGGGACTGTCGCAGCTCCGCAGGCAGGAGCCAAAGGCGTAGACCAGCTCCCCCGGGCACAGGACGGCTTGGGGGCAGCTCTGCTCTGTGCAGTTCCATGCCCCATTCACACAGACGCTGAAACACAGGTCAGGAGCAAGGATATGTGAGTCAAGGGGTGCAGAGTGAGGTGGGAAGTCCATTCTGCAAACAATGCCAGCTTCCAAGTGTCTTTTTGGAAAAAAGGGGGGTGCGTCCCTCTGCCGCCCCACTGAACAGCCACTCTCTTACCAGAGCAGAGCCAGCTTCCTCAAATAATAATAATAATAATAATAATAATTTATTATGTATTATTTATACCCCGCCCATCTGGCTGAGGTTCCCCAGCCACTCCGGGCGGCTTCCAATCGAGTGTTAAAAACAATACAGCATCAAATATTAAAAGCTTCCCTAAACAGGGCTGCCTTCAGATGTCTTTTAAAGAGAAGATAGCTGCTTATGTCCTTCACATCTGAAGGGAGGGCGTTCCACAGGGCGGGCGCCACTACCGAGAAGGCCCTCTGTCTTGTTCCCTGTAACCTCACTTCTCGCAATGAGGGAACCGCCAGAAAGCCCTCGGAGCTGGACCTCAGTGTCCGGGCTGAATGATGGGGGTGGAGACAATTGGGAACAAAAAGCAACCAAGTTAAAAATCAAGGTTTGGGACTTCCTGGGGGCTGGAAATATTGTTGCAGGTTTGGAGGGGTCAGTCTGGATGATGCCCTGAGTCCCTCCCAATTATTGGGGTCCTGAATCTGGTTAGAATCTAAAAGAGGAGCTTGCAGAAGTAGTCAGGCATGTTTCTGTGTCAGGTGATGGCCACAGCTGGCTGCTTGTGTCCTCCTCAGCATCCCAAAAGGAGTGGCCAGATTGCCAGAGCTGCTGCTAAGTGATGGGGCCCTGCAGGCTAGTGGCAGGAAGGCTTTCTTCCACCCCCTTAACCAGCGGCTAGGAGCCAGAGAGGTGCGAGGGAGCAGAGCTGGAGACACAGAATGGCAGATCAAGTTGATGCCAAAATGGCTAAAATGACTGGAAGAATCAGAAATCAGGAAGACCAAAATTGTAAGAAGGAATGAGGGAAATTTATAACTTATCTTAAAGACCATTGTAAACAGTAAAAAAATAATTAGTAGGATTGGAATATCACTTGTAGCTTAATGGTGAATTTTGGAGACAATGGAAAGGTAAAAGATTTGGTTTTTCATAAAAGATGCAGGAGGAAACCCAGCCAGATGGGTGGGGTATAAATAAATAGATTTTTTTATTATTATTAATAATATTCCCACAAAGGGGAGGAGGGAAGTGGAAGAGATTCCTTGGAATCTTGTTTTTATGTTGTATGTTGGATACGTGGCTGCAAATTTTTAATTTAAAAACTATATATATAGACACACACACACACATATATAAAATAAATTTTATTTATGCCCCGCCCTCCCTAGCCAATAAAACATAATGGGTCGAGAGGCGGTATATATATTTAAAGGAAGCTGGAGACACAGAGACCTGCTTGCTCTGTACTGAATCCAAAGCTGTGACTAATGGAGAAGCAAGATTTTTTGGGATACTATGTTGTGAGGGGCCCCCTTCTTAATCCTCAGGTTTTACATATGTGTAAATAAAACCCCATATCTGAAAAACACCAGGCCTCTCCTTAGACTCACGTTGCAAACGCCCCGCGGGTTATCGCGCGTCAGCCGATATCACGTGGCCGAGACATTCAATGAAACCAACCTATCCCGTAGGGCAGCCACAGACAGGTCACAGGGTGATTTCATCAAACATCTCCTTCCACTCCACGAGAGCCAGAGGACGGTGCCATTGTCGGTGTCTCTGCTGAGATCCCAGATCCAATACGCCCCCCCTCCGAGCACCTCGCCTCCCAGTTGCCTCCGCAACACGTACCAGGTGTTGCAACCCTTCTGGATCCTGCTGCCAGGGGGGTGCGCCTCTTCCCCATGCGCACAGGCGCACATGGCAGGCTCGACGCACTGCCCACCCTCGTCCAGCACCGTCCCCTCCGGGCAGTTGCAGCCGGCCACACAGACGTGGTCCAGATCCTGGCAGGGGCCCAAGCGCAGGTCAGCGCAAGTCGTTCTGCAGGGGGGCACACATTCCCGATAGACCTGCCCCCCAGAACACGGTGCCGCTGTGGGGAAAGGGGAAAGGTCAGGGTCCTGCCAGCAAGAAGCCCTCGGGGTGACACTGGGTCTTCAAGGAAGCCATCGGGGTCTTCAGCACAATTTAATGCTGAACAGCAATGAAAGTTTATTTTGTGTGCATGTGGCCAAATCATTTTTATTAGTTTTCCAAATTTTACAAAATCAGCCACAAATTAAGACGAATTCAATACAATTTCTGCAAAATCTGGCTTCCTCGATACCATTCCTGATGCGACCAAAGTTTTTTCTTGTTGCTGCTTTATTCTCCTTGGTCATTTCTAGCTCACTTTGCATTCCTTTCAATTATATTACAAGAGATTTTTTGTTGCTTTTAAACTTATTTATCCTTAATCATCAGCTATCTGCTTGCCAGTTCCTGCATGTGAGCAACGAAACTAAATACTTTTTCTCATACCTGGTGGTCTTGTAGTCAGGTTAAAGCTTACTGGGAAACGATATATAATGAATTGAAAAAGATGTTCAAAACAACCTTTGTAAAAAAACACCAGAAGCTTTTCTTTTGGGAATTATAGGGACAGAACTACCTAAACTATATAGAAACTTATTCATGTATGCGACTACAGTGGCAAGAATGTTGCTTGCCCAAAAATGTAAAGAAGCAGAAGTCCCAGCAAAGGAAGAATGGATACAAAAACTTATGGAATACAGTAGTATCTTGGTTCCTGAACGGCTTAGTTGATGAACAAATCGGCTCCTGAACGCTGCAAATCCGAAAGTAAGTTTTCCGGTTTGTGAACGTTTTTAAGAAGCTGAACATCCGTTTTGGCTGTTGGTATTGTTTCTGGAGCCAATCAGGCAATCAGAAGCAATGCCATGGTTTGCAAACGTTTTGGAAGTCAAATGGACTTCCAGAACGGATTGAGTTCTAGAACCAAGGTATGCAGAAACGGCAAAATTTACCAGAAGAATAAGAAATCAAGATAACAAACTTTTTCATAAAAGAATGGAAATGGTTTGTTGAATATTTATAGATAAATTGCAAACAGATAAAAACATTGGCAGGATTATTGTAAGAACCCACAGTTCCATAAGAGTTTATATTTAAAGTAGATAATTAAATGAGCAAATTAAATGAATTTGAATATGCAGAATATATAAAAAAAATAATTTAAGTAATCGCAGAAAGAGGGGGAAGGAAGCCAAACTTTGAAATGTTGAAATGTTTGTGAAATTATTGAAATGTACAAATTTGAAAAAGTATAAATAAAAACTTAAAAAATAAATAAACGTTTTTCTAGTTTCTAGGCTCCAGCCGAACGTAAATAAGGGATCAGTGTGCTCCGAGGCACCCACCTCCAGCCCCCCCTGCTGCCCCCTTGCCACTTAAAGGTAAAGGTAAAGGGACCCCTGAACGTTAGGTGTAGTTGCAAACAACTCTGGGGTTGCGGCGCTCATCTCGCTTTATTGGCCAAGGGAGCCGGCGTACAGCTTCCGGGTCATGTGGCCAGCAGGACTAAGCCGCTTCTGGCGAACCAGAGCAGTGCATGGAAACGCCGTTTGCCTTCCCACCGGAGCGGTACCTACTTATCTACTTGCACTTTGACGTGCTTTCGAACTGCTAGGTGGGCAGGAGCAGGGACAGAGCAACGGGAGCTCACCCCGTCGCGGGGATTCGAACCACCGACCTTCTGGTCAGCAAGTCCTAGGCTCAGTGGTTTAGACCACAGCGCCACCGGTGTCCCTCTTAGTGCCCCCCTAAATAATCCCACCACCACCCAGGGACGGGTACCACCCACTTTGGGAACCGCTTCATGAGGTTCTCGTCGCCTGCCCCAATTCTCCATCCTACCCTTGCGGGCACTGCCATCTTGGCACTTGCCCCAACAACACGACAAACACAGCCGCTCCCTGCCCCCCCTTCCCCCCGGAAACTCACGGCAGAAGCTCTGGTTCCTCCAGGCGACCGGGGCTCCCTCCTGGGCACACTGCCTGGCGTAGGCGGCCACAGCGCCACACAAGCAGTCTTTGCCAGCAGAACAACCACACACGTCGTAGAGGCAGAGCTGGTAGAATGGGTCCCGCTCCACCACATCGTGACAGGCCTGCGAGGGGGGAGACGGGGGCGCTGGCATGAGCAAGCGGCCTGGTTTTTCCAGGACGCAGAGATGGCTTGAGGCAGGCCCAGACGGTCATTAAGACTTGCTCAGGTGCCAAAAATATTAATGTGAAAATGCAGCAAAAAGCAATAGATGGTGCCAAGGATGGGTGCCATGAGCAGGTCAGTCATAACTTACAGGACGTCAGTGAAGTTAACTCTTTAATCAAGGAAACAAGGTCTACTTAGGAGGTCAGACCTAGTAGCCAGCAACTGTTGCCCCAATTAGGCAATTGCAAAGACTGAATAAATAAATAACAACAACAACAACAACAAAAATTTATAACTGAAGGAGCGTCTCCACCCCCACCATTCAGCCCGGACACTGATGTCCAGCTCCGAGGGCCTTCTGGCGGTTCCCTCACTGCGAGAAGCAAAGCTACAGGGAACCAGGCAGAGGGTCTTCTCGGTGGTGGCACCCGCCCTGTGGAACGCCCTCCCAGCAGATGTCAAGGAAATAAACAACTACCTGACTTTTAAAAGACATCTGAAAGCAGCCCTGTTTAGGGAAGTTTTTAATGTTTGATGTTTTATCGTGTTTTTAATATTCTGTTGAGAGCCGCCCAGAGTAGCTGGGGAAACCCAGCCAGATGGGCGGGGTATAAATAATAAATTATTCCTATTCTTATTCTTAGTGGGTGCCAGGAGCAGGTCACTAATAATTTACACTGCGTCAGTGAAGTTAACTCTTTATTCAAGGAAACAAGGTCTACTTAGGAGGCCAGACCAAGTAATAATAATAATAATTTGCACCCTACCCATCTGACTGGGTTGCCACCGGCTTGCCTGTTAGGGCCTCCCTGGGTATTCTCACCACCCCACAGAGCCCAGCAACAACTACTTTGGGGATCACAAAATAAGAGGATGAAGATGGATGGCAGATTTTTGAGATCGGGATGAGATCTCCACCAAGGACATGGGGCCCGAGTCTTGCCCAGATAAATCTCTTGCTTTTGCCGTGGTTTCAGGGCTACATCTCCTCCCCGCTCATGGGCTGCATGGCCTCCCCTCTTACCTGGAAGGGGGGGCTGTGGAGGACCTCGCAAGCCGCCTCTGCAAACTGCCTCCGCTGGGCATACATGCTGCAGGGGTCAAAAGGGAATGTGCCGAAGGAGGGGCAGTCATGAGAGATGCGGAACCTGCTGGCGAAAGCGGAGGCGCTGGACTCCACGTCTCCCTCCGGCGTGGTGAACTCATCCTGCTGGTTCCAGTTGTAGGTGCCGCAAAGGCCTCGGACCTGGAAGGCGGAAGAAGGGACGTACTGCTGAGGCAGGGCCTTTTCCCATCTCTGGCTGGGTTGCCAGCGACGGTCTCTTCTGTATTTAAGCAAAACGTATTATCCAAAAAACATGCGATCCTTAATCCCCCCCCCCATTTTCCTCCCCCCCCTACCCTCCCACACAAAACCCACCCCACCCCCCACCCCAAATTCCCTCAGTTCCAGTCTTTGGTTTCTCTGTGAATACTGTTTTCTGCATGTTACAAAGTTGTATAGATCCTTAAATTGTTTAACTAGTTATTGTCAATGAAAAGTTTGTGAATGTTTATTCAAAGCCAGCCAAGGAGTCCAGTTCGCTTTGTTGTGTCTTCAAATACTTTGTAAAAGGTTCCCATTCATCTTTAAAGTCACAGTTAGCCTTGTCCCATAGCTTATGTGTCAGTTTTGCCAGCTCTGCATAGTCCATCGATTTTTCTTGCCATGATTCTTTAGTTGGAATTTCTTCAGTCTTCCATCCTTGTGCTATTAGGACTCTTGCGGCCGTTGACGCATACATGAAGATGTTTTTCAGCTTTTTTTGGCAAGTCTTTCCCTACTATCCCTAACAAGAATGCTTCAGGTTTTTTAACAAATGTTAAGTGAACATTTTCTTCAATTCATTATATATCATTTCCCAAAAATTTTAAATTACATTACAATCCCACCACATATAATAGAATGTCCCCTCCTTTTCCTTACACTGCCAACATATATTTGAACTAGTTTTATACATTTTCCCTAATTGCACTGGTGTCATGTACCATCTAGCAACGGTCTCTTTTGGACAGAGATGACTTGGCCACAGCCCTCCACGCTCCGGGTAACTTCCAGATTGGATTGCTGCAATGCACCCTACATGGGGCTGTCCTTGAAGGCGACTTGGAAACTCCACTTGGACCCAAAGGCAGCAGCCAAATTAGTGGCGGTGGTAGGGTGTGTGTGTTTCCATTTAGATCTCATAAACCATTTCAAAACTGCTTGCGCTGGTTACCAGCTTGTTTCTGGGCCCAATTCCAAGTGCACATGCTGGCTGTAAAGCCCCATATGACTCAGTCCCCAAATACCTGAAATACCTTCTCCTGCCCTACAGACCCTGTCGGGTGCTGAGACTAGAGGAAGGGCCCCTCTTGCCTCAGAAGCTCAGGGGTGGGAGTGGCCCAAGGGGACAGGGCCTTCTCCGTGTTGGCTCCTAAGTTGTAGAATTCCCTCCCCTGGAAACTTCATTGTGCAGCTTCTGGAGGATGCTGAAGAAGCACCTCTTGTTCCTGGCTTCTGACACTTGAGGAGGCTGTTTTTTTAGGACCCACCTTATTTTTATGATTGTTTTAAATTGCTTTTTAATAATACCTTTAACTTTGTAAGCTGCCCTGGGACCTTAGGGTGAAGGACAGGTAATCAATCAAATAATTAATGTCCCTGAGGATCTGGAAACTCAAGGGCACACCAGCTGCTTCACACACCCTATGGGTCTGGCTCTAAATCTAAAAGGTGGCTCACTGCACATCTCAGAGCTGCAGGCGAGATGTTCCTGCGAAGAAAATTATTATCATCATCCCAGGCTCACCTTGTTGGCAAAGCTAGGCTGGAGGGTGATGTAGACTGCCGGAAACTCCAGGCCCCACAGCAAGTGAGCCCCAAAGGCCTGGAGAAGCAGGAAGGAGGAGGAGGCGAGGCGCACCGTCAGGTCAGCACTGGCAAAAGGGAGGGAGACTTCTTGGCCGTTCACTGACAGCTCCCCTGGGAAGCAAAGAAGAAAGGTGAGAGGGAGGGGTGAAAAGGGGGTTAGACTAGATGGACAGTAGCTCGGGAGGACCAGAGCATCTGCAACCTTGCAAAGTGAGCTCATTGTGAGAAAAAAAATGCTTTGCACAGAGAAGGCCCCAGATTCAATCCCTGGCATCATCTCCAGTTGCAAAGGGGATCTCAAGTCTGAAGTACTGGCTGGGGAAGGCCTCTCTCTGCCCAAGATTCCTGGAGAGTTGTTGCCAGCCTGAGCTGGATTGACCAATGATCTGTCTCAGGAGGAGGCAGCTTTGCGGGCTCTTACGATGATTTATCACACCACAGGCATCTTCCAAACCACCTTCAGTTTGCAGAAGGAAGCCATTGCCATCCTCAGACTCTGAACTCTTGCACCCTGGGAATGTGGTAGGATGTTTGTGCCAGGATGGGGGGCTGCAAGGAACCTGTCTGGCTTCACACAAGCAACACCTGTGCTATTCCATGCTGACGTGCCTCACATGTGCACAAAACCCCCAGCCTGAGCAGGGTGAATGCATTTGAGCGGATAGAGTGGGAACCCTTTAGTCCTCCAGATGTTGCGGGACTCCAACTCCCATCAGCCCTAGCCAGCAACAATCTGGAGCAAAATCTGGAGAGCCTCAGGTTAGCCTCCTGCCCGCCCATCCCCTATGGCGTTGATGTCCACTCATGAAAGATTCTCCATAACTGTCACCTCCCTCTCTCACCTGTGAAGGACAGGCGGGCAGAGACCTTCTGCACAGTGACGGTCACAGAGTGGAGGCAGCTGCTGGTCCCTCGACTCCCACATGCCACATTCTCCGAGGAAATGTGGAGCTTCCCATCCACATAATCCTGTAAAGTGGAGGAGAGCAGCCCCAAGATCAGTGAGATGGCAGCGGTGAGATTGTTACAGACACCAAGATGGGAAAATACAAAGCTACCTACTATGGAGGAACGATTCCTAAAATTATTGGACTTGGCTGAGATGGCAAAGTTGACGTGTTTAATGAGAGAGAAATACCTATTGGCATTTATTAAGGATTGGAAACTTCTCGTGGAGTTTTGGTGTGAAAGAGAAAATGAACTTGTAGACCGGAAGGCTCAGAAATCAGGAGGATCAACATTTTAAGAAGGAATGGGGAAAGTTTATAGTTTACCTTTGAGACCATTGTAAACAGTTAAAATTGTTAGCAGGATTGTAATAACACTTGTAACATAACAAGAACTATGGATATAATGAATATTTTAAAAAATGGATTATTATAAGATGCAGCAGAAAAGGATTATTAATGGAACCCATGGAGGGGGTGGTGGGAATGCCAAAGATTCAGAGAAATGTTTTTTCTTTCTTTTTTGATTATGATTTGTGATATGAGTGTAAATTTCAATCTGTAAAATCAAATAATTTTTTTCATCTGAAAAAAGGAAAATGAACTTGTAATACCTGGATTTTGTATAATTTTCTTGCAATTAAACAAATAATGAGGTTTTCCACCAAAATGATTGAAACCCAGCTGGAACCACACTGCCCCCACTCCCACCTCCTGCCTCTTCACCTGGACCCCTTACCTGCACTAGGATATACTGGCATGTGCCGTGGAAGGAGAAGCGCTTGCGGTCAAAAGTCAGGTAGTGGGGGTCACCGGTTATGGCACATTCCCCAGAGCACTGGTCCCGGGAGCAAAGCCAGCGTCCCCCTTGGCACGTGCTGTGGGGAGAAGGGAATGGGAGTCACATCAGGGTGCTAGAGCAACAGCCAAAGATACTGCTGTGAGAGCCAGTGTGGTCTAGTGGTTAAGAGTGGTAGTCTCGTAATCTGGTGAACCGGGTTCGATTCCCCGCTCCTCCGCATGCAGCTGCTGGGTGACCTTGGGCCAGTCACGCTTCTCTGAAGTCTCTCAGCCCCACTCACCTCACAGAGTGTTTGTTGTGGGGGAGGAAGGGAAAAGGAGAATGTTAGCCGCTTTGAGACTCCTTCGGGTAGTGATAAAGCGGGATATCAAATCCAAACTCTTCTTCTTCTTCTTCTGTGAGTTTGAGGGGGTCAGTCTGGATGATGCCCTGGGTGTCCCTTCCAATTCTTGGGGTTCTGTGCCCAAGGAGGGTTGGAATCTAGCAGAGGAGCCTGCTTAACTTCTCAGGCAAGTTTATTGTAAGATAAGGACCATAGCTGGACAGTTAAGTACCATCCTTAGCGTCCCCCCAAAAATGGCTTGCAGCACGAACAGCGACCAAGCGATGGCGGTCTCTTGGCTCTCCTTTCCTCCATCCCTCTCACATAGCTAGGTAGGAGAAAAGCAGCCAGAGAGGGGTTGCTGAGCTGGGAGCAGCCTGGAAGCTGGCGATGCAGAGATCTGCTTGCTCTGCGCTGGATCAGAAGCTGTGACTAACAGAGAAGCAAGATCTCTTGGGGGGGTGATGCTGTGAGCCCCTCCATCATACGCTCAGGTTGCATTTATGTGTCAATACAACCATATAAACTAAAGACACTGCAGTCTCCGCTGACCTTCTTTCCAAGGAAACTGAACTGTTGCCTGAAACCCCTGGAGCAGGCTTCCTCAACCTCGGCCCTCCAGATGTTTTTGGCCTACAACTCCCATGATTCCCTAGCTAGCAGGACCAGTTGTCAGGGACGATGGGAATTGTAGTCTCAAAACATCTGGAGGGCCGAGGTTGAGGAAGCCTGGCTTGGAGTCTCTCACTGCTCAGAGATGGCATGCGTCAATACAGTGGTACCTTGGTTCCCCAACACCTTGGTTCCCAAACACCTAATACCCAGAAGTAAGTGTTCTGGTTTTTGAACGCTTTTCAGAAGCCAAACATCCGATGCAGCTGTCGGCTATTGTTTCTGGGGCGCCTGCACCAATCAGAAGCTGCGCCTTGGTTTTCGAACATTTCAGAAGTCAAATGGACTTCCGGAACAGATTAAGATTGGCGCTTTTGTTTTGCTATTTATTTTGCGTTTTTGTTTCTGAGGCTTTTTTTTGGTTCATTTGTTTTTGTGACCGTGTGGAACCCAGTTAAGCTACTGACTGATTGTTGTGTGACTGCAGAAATGGATAAAACAATGACTATCATCAGTGCAGGTAAGAAAAAAATTAAATTTTAATTTTTATCATCTACAATACTGTCTTATTTATTTTATAGTACAGTACATTGATTATTGCTTTCGTTTTATGGATCAATGGTCTCATTAGATAGTAAAATTCATGTTAAATTGCTGTTTTAGGGGTTGTTTTTAAAAGTCTGGAACGGAGTTTTGCATTCCTTTCTATGGGAAAGCGCACCTTGGTTTTGGAACGCTTTGGTTTAGGAACACTTCCGGAACGGATTAAGTTTGAGAACCAAGGTACCACTGTATATGTGTAAACTAAAGCATGCTTCCTAAGACAACAACAACAATAATTTATCTATTTTAACCCGCCCATCTGGCTGGGTACCCCCAGCCACTCTGGGCGGCTTCCATCAGAATATTAAAAACAGAAGAAAACTTCCCTAAACTGGGCAGCCTTCAGATGTCTCTGCTGACCTCCTTTCCATGGAAACTGAACCCTGAGGAAGCGCTGTAACCCCTGACTCCTCTCCCTTCCAATTTACAGTTCTGTGTTTCCAGGAACTCCAGGAATGCCAGCTACCCCTGGGCTCAAGATACTGCTGCGCTCGGCAAGACTAATCGGACCATGTCCCCCTTCCAGCTATCCTGAGAAATAACCTTTTGTGGGTTCAGAAGGGCAGAGACTCACCAACGGTTGCATCGCTGCTGGAGGACATCTCCCGGGGCAAACTTCTGGCGCCGGTGGAAGCAGGGACACTGGCTCTCTGGGACGCAGGCCCCCCCTTCCAGGTAGAGGCCGGCCGGGCACTCGCAGCCGCTCACACACTCGTCCCGGCAGTGCCCTTCCTCGGCTGCGCCCACCGCAGCACAGCTGGCGGGGCACGAGGAGACACAGTCGGAGTAGTGCTTTCCTTGCCCACACGACTTTTCTGTCAGGAGGGAAGAAGAGGGGCAGTTTCAAGGGGGAGGTTCCCGGATGTCTAGGGAGAACTGTGGGGGACACAGCAGTCTTCGGGGGGGTGAGAGAAGCTCCTGCCCCCCTCTTTCCCTCAGCAAACTGGCCTCCTATCACAGCCATCAACATGATCATCGCCCCATTATACAGATGTTCGGTGACCACACTCAGAATGCTATGGAATATACCGTATGTAGGCATGGCTGGATTGAGGTTTGATGAGGCCCTCAGCTACTGAAGGTAATGGGGCCTTTTCTATGTCCAGGTGTCCTTTGTCAACAACAAATTGTTGCTGCTTTTTGTGTTGAATATATAAAAGGTAAAGGGACCCCTGACCATTAGGTCCAGTCGCAGATGACTCTGGGGTTGCGGTGCTCATCTCACTTTACTGGCCGAGGGAGCCGGTGTAGCTTCCGGGTCATGTGGCCAGCATGACTAAGCTGCTTCTGGTGAACCAGAGCAGCGCATGGAAACACTGCTTACCTTCCCGCCGGAGCGGTACCTATTTATCTACTTGCACTTCATGCTTTTGAACTGTTAGGTTGGCAGGAGCAGGGACTGAGCAACGGGAGCTCACCCCATCGTGGGGATTCGAACGACCGACCTTGTGATAGCAAGTCCTAGGCTCTGTGGTTTCACCCACAGTGCCACCCGCGTCCCTAATGAATATATGTTCCATGGTAATTTATGGACCTCATAGGTATCTCAAGCCATTTGCACATGTTGCCTTGCAACCAGTCCATGCAGAATGTAGGCACCCTATATATAGAAAGGAGCAAACCAGTGATATTTTAGGGAGCAGGCAAGCAGGTGGGGCCCCTGACTTACATCATAGGAGCCTGCACAACACAAAACATTGTTGCTGTATGTAGCTTTTATTTTACTTGCTTTTTATCTTGTATTTTGGAAATGTACATCCAGGTTTCCCCCCCCCTTTTTTTTTTTTTAGGCCCCCAAGAGAGTGGGGCCCTAAGCTAGAGCTTGTTTAAGCTTATAAGTAAATCTGGCACTTGGTTTTGGGGTTAAAGCAGGCATCCCCAAACTTGGCCCTCCACATGTTTTGGGACTACAACTCCCATCATCCCTAGATGACAGGACCAGTGGTCAGTGATGATGGGAACTGTAGTTCCAAAACATCACACAAGTAGCCAACAGTTGCCGGGGGAAAGTCAGGCTGGCTAAAGCTCAGAATGAACTCAGGCTTGCAAGAGAAGATAAAAATAATAATAAAAGGTTTTTTCGACTAGGTCTGGAGTAAAAGGAAGAACATGCAAGTGGGAAGTCCTCTGCGTGGGGAAGATGGAGAAATGCTGTTGGGTGACAGAGAAAAGGCGGAACTGCTCAACACCTCCTTTGCCTCTGTCTTCACCCAAAAGGAAAGCGATGCCCAGACCAGTGATAACAGAATAAATGATGGAAAGCGGGAGTTGCAGCCCAAGATAGGAAAAGAGGAAGGGAACACCTAGCTAATTTCAATGATGAGCTGCTCCTAAGGGTGCTAAAGGAGCTTGTGGGTGTAATCTCAGAGCCTCTGTCTAGGATCTTTGTGAATTCTTGGAATTTGTGGAAGCCACCTTGAGTCCAGGTCTGGGGAAACAGCAGGATAGAAACAAGAGGAGGAGGAGGAGGAGGAGGAGGAGGAGATTGTGGCCAATGTGCTGGAGTCACACAGCCTTGAAGAAACATGCCTTCTGCTTTGAGGGGTTGATGCCCCCAAAGGCAGGTGCTTCCTGGGTGCCCTGCTCTGTCCCTGCTTACCACAGAATCCAGCCCGCCTCCAGCTGACGAAAACGCTCCTCTGGGCGCACTCGCGGGCGTAGCTGGCAAAGGTCTCGCAGACGGCACCAAGCCCGGCTCTGCTGCAATGCAGGTACATGCAGGTGTCGTAGAAGCCTCTGGGGTCCACCTGCCGGGGACAGAGCAAGAGGCCGGACCTCAGTGAGGGTGGGGCAGGAGCGGGCAAGAGGCTGGAAGTTAAAGGGAGGCCGGGGAAGGTGTGTGGTGTGGCAGACCCCTCACCTCCGAGTGGCATTGACCGAAAGGGCCAGAAAGAAGCTTCCGGCAAACGGACTCTGCCTCCTGCTGCTTCCCTCGGCCTTCCGGCGCTTCGCAGCTGTGAGGCTCCTCTGCTGCGTCTTCACAGGGGATCTAGGGCAGGGGGGAATTAGAGGTTACCGTCCAGACACTTTCGCTGTGCAGATACTGGTGGCTACGATACAATACGATAATCTTTATTGTCATTGTCCCATACAGAACAACGAAATTGAAAAAAATCTACACCAGATATTCAAAAACCAACAAGCCTGCTATCCCAGCTATCCCAGCCTGGTTAGCCCCCTAAAAACTCTGATACCTCATAATTGAATACAATATACTCACATAGAGACTACCTTAAAGGTAAAGGTAAAGGTACCCCTGCCCGTACGGGCCAGTCTTGACAGACTCTAGGGTTGTGCGCTCATCTCACTCTAGAGGCCGGGAGCCGGCGCCGTCCGCAGACACTTCCAGGTCACATGGCCAGTGTGACATCGCTGCTCTGGCGAGCCAGCGCAGCACACGGAACGCTGTTTACCTTCCCGCTATAAAGCGGTACCTATATATCTACTTGCACTTTAAGGGTGCTTTCGAACTGCTAGGTGGGCAGGAGCTGGGACCGACGACGGGAGCTCACCCCGCCGCGGGGATTCAAACTGCCGACCATACGATCGGCAAGTCCTAGGCACTGTGGTTTTACCCACAGCGCCACCCGCGTCCATAGAGATTACCTTACATTGCATTAAAAACCAAAATCGCATTGGGATAGAAACTGTTTCTCAGGCAGCTAGTCCTAGTCTTTATAACCCTGGACCTTCTTCTTGAAGGCAGAAGCTGAAAGAGATCATTTCCGGGGTGCGCACTATCCTGCGCTATCTCTGCAGCTTTCTTATGGCACCTGGAAGCATGGATTTGATCCAAGGTGGGAAGAGTGCACCAAATTATTCTCTCCGCAGTCTTTACAACCCTGGACAGCATTGTTTTTCCCCTGACCGTGCAGCTCCCAAACCACACACGCAGACCATAAGTTAATACACTCTCCACAGTACAATGGTAAAATGCCATCAACAGGTCCTTTGAGAGATTGTTTTCCGGAGGATTCTCAGAAAATATAACCTCGGCTGTGCTCTCTTCATCAGGTCTTTGCTGTTTTCTCCCCAGGTTAGGTCATCTCTCAACTCCATTCCCAGAATATATGCTGTTTAGCAGTTTCTCTTCTTTCTTTCGTGGACGTGGTGAACAATGACGAAGTTATTCTAAAAATGACTCACAAACTCTGTGAAGTCTCGGCCAAGAGATTTTATTCCCAGGCCGGGTACAAGCACTGCAGTAGCAAATATATTTTTGACTGTTAAAATAAACGGGAATTAGCAGCACACTTTCAAACAAAAGTCTGATCTCCAGCACATCGTAAATTACAGGAACAGTCCTTCAACAGATTTCACAGGCAACACTCTTCGGACAGACCTTTGCAGAAACAAAGCCGAGTGGCCTTCTTCTTCTTCTTAGCACTTCCAGCTGATGCCAATTAAGCTCAGAGGGCCTCTCCCATACCTAAAGGGAAAACTCTGGAACCTTCTAGAAACTTTCTACTTGTTTCCGGCAGAATGATTCCCTAACGGGGGAGGAGGGAGAACTCAGAGGAGCCAGGGCAAATGCTCGCTTCACAGTGGCTCAAATGGGAGAGCACCTGCTTGGCATCTAGAAGGTCCAGGTAGGGCTGGGATTAAGCCCTGTCCGAAAGCCTGGAGAGCCATTGCTGCCAGCCCTTGTAGACAATATTGAGCTAGATGGAGAAATGGCCTGACTCAGTGCAAGGCAACTTCCTATGTTCCAACCTCTCTGCAAACCGCGCAAACAGACCAAGACAATTCCTCGGGGAGTAAGCCAGTCGTTTGGAAGTGACTTCGGTCTGTGCTCGCACCACCTACCAATCCGGCGTCCGGGATGCGCCACGAATTGCCAAAGCTGGCTGCTGAGGCGGCCACATCGCCTCCCACGCGTAGGAAGTCGTCTGTGGGTGCAAGAGAAAAGGAAGCGGGATGCATGTGGGAAGGGTTCTGGCAGAGAAGGGTGCCGGAATAGCCTTCCCCTCTCGGCCACTAAGGGGTGGGGAGCAGCAGGGGAAGGGCCCCCTCCTGAGAAAAATCCTTGGGGGGGGGATGCTCACCCAACCGCCCCAAGGGAGGCGGAGGAGAAGGCGTCGGAAAGGTCAAGAGTTTCATTGTTATTCCTGTAGGATAACCAGCTTCATATAACCAACATATTTAACTCCAAAGAAGGGGTTAAAACCATAGAGTAAGGTGTCCTGCCAGGCTTAGCTAAATCCACTTCCCCTCACCTGGGGAGGAACTAGGTAATCAAGCCTTTGTTCACCCCCTGAAAAGCTCAATGTGTAAAGAGGTTCTGAGTTTATTGTTCCAGCTCAAACCTCTGATCAGCCACTCCTAATTTGTTATATACTAATAATTTAGGAGCTTTCGCCACTTTGCAACTAAGCCAAGTTTTACTGCTGGTGCAATTGTTCTGACTGATGTAGGGGAAAGCACATGAACTTGACCTTTGAAGAGTTTGTAAGTAAACCCATTTTTAACTCACCCCAAGTGTGGTCTTTTCCTATGCTGGGATAAGAGGGAAAATTTGGGAGCTCACAGGGGCATCTTTTAAAGGTCTAACAGCCTATACTTCCATGCTTTGCTTTGTTGCATATTTTGTGATTTTAAATCTCTGCTGGGGTTCTCTCACCTAATTTGGATCTTGGCTGACAGGAGTTCTCCTTTTATACCTATATTGTTTCCTTGCACCAACAATTGTAAGGGATGGGTTTAGATGAGCTTGGTTGTCCCTTCTGATTCTGCACTTCTGTGATGCTAAGTGGTTCCAGCCATGGAGTCTCCCACTGTTTGCCCTGGGGCATCCACAGGGATTGGGGTAGCAAGGGAGGAAGCAGGGGGGGCAGTTACCCCCCATCAAAGGATGAACCATAATCTCCAGATCCCCAGCTTTGATTTTTTAAAAATGTTCCTTGCATTTGTAGAGCCTGAGAAATAAGTCAAAAGGGCTCTTCTCATTTGCTTTGTGGGATACCAGCCTGCTCCCCCCCAACTTTTTCAGTGGTTTACTTTGCCCCCCCCCAAGCAAAAGTTTTGCAGACTGCCTTCTAATGACTACCACCCACCCACCCCCGATACAAAACCCAGAGAGCGGCTACCTTGGTCCAATGCTGGTGAGCATTTTGGACCTTTGATGAAGGGCAACATGGTGTCAGAAGTGAGAGCTCTCCCTTCTGTTTCCCCTCCATGGATGAGGGGAAAGTGTGGGTGTCCCCCTGCGGTCTTTACCTGCAGGGTCGTCGTTGTAGACCCCACACAGCCCTCGGGTGGCTCCTTTCAGGTCCGCCCCGATGGTGACGTAGACGGTGTCGCGCCCATCGAACTTGACCCGCACCCCCAGGCCGCTTTCCACGAAGAGGAAGTCTCCCAGCCACCAAACACTGATCCCTGGGATAAAGCAGGAGAGGACTTGGTATCGGTGCTGAAGCACAAGCTAAACTGTGGACTCCACTCTCTCTTTCACAGACACACATTGCTTGGATGAGAGACGCCTTAGAATTCTGTTTTTAAATGTTTTTAAAATGACTTGAATAAACATGGTTCCAACAACATCACTTGGCTGTGTTTAGACTAATTTCGCAGAGAGAGGTATCCCAAGATGGAGACAAACAATTAAATACAGATCAAAGACAGAAACGGCTGAACTGAAACCACAAAGAGTAGGTGGAAGTCAGCAAACCAACAAATTAAAAAAGGAACTGAATCTGGAACGAGGGACTATGTGGATAGAATACCCTGGTACCGGTTCGAATTAACTAAATATTGCTTTTTGTTTAATAGGCGGTTTTAGTTTTGTTAATTTTTCGGTTTTGTCGCCGTGCAACTTTCTCTTTCTTTTTCCTTTTCTCTCTCTCTTTACTTCTTTTATATAATGCACATTTATTTTACATTCTTGACAATTCAGTTATGTATACTGTAATAACTACCGTATTTTTCGCTCTATAAGACGCACCAGACCACAAGACACACCTAGTTTTTGGAGGAGGAAAACAAGAAAAAAAATATTCTGAATCTCAGAAGTCAGAACAGCAAGAGGGATCGCTACGCAGTGAAAGCAGCAATCCCTCTTGCTGTTCTGGCTTCTGGGATAGCTGCGCAGCCTGCATTCGCTCCATAAGATGCACACACATTTCCCCTTACTTTTTAGGAGGGAAAAAGTGAGTCTTATAGAGCAAAAAATACGGTATTTAGAAATATCTAATGTACCATTAATTTGTTTTTTACTTTTTTTGTATGTTATGTTTGTAATGTTTGTTTAATAAAATATAAATAAATAAATAAATAAGTCTTCACCCATCTCCCCACCGCCTGCTCCGCTTCCTCACCTTTCTGCAAGCGGGGCTCCCCCTCGGGCACTGCAGCGCCATTCACTGAGACGCGCCGTCCTTGAGCCACAACCAGGTCGAGGCCGAACAGCAGGCGAAGGTCCTGGTGGGGAAAGAGGGTCTCGTGAGGCTGGGGGGCTCCCAAATCCTGCTCTGGCCAGAGTCCCAGGGCTGGCCCAAGGCATTCTGGGTGCCCCGTCCCCCCTCCCCCAAAAAGCCAAGGTACAGAGTTAAGAGCCAAGGGCGGCCGACGCTATTTGAGGGGGGGGGTCTCTCCCTAGGAGAAAGAGAATTCCTCCGGTGCCTCTTCCTAGGAGTGAAAAATAATAATCATAATTTTATTATTTATACCCCACCCATCTGGCGGGGTATGCAGTAAATAATATTATTTATTGACAATAAATAATTATAGACAATAAATAGTATTAAATTATATCTTTCTGCCCTTTCATGACACCTGAACTCAGGTGTCTGAGGTAACCGCTTCATTCAACCTATCATCATCATCATCATCATCATTTGTGCCCTGCTTTTTCCCTGGCAGGGACTCAAGGCAGCTCACAGATAAAAATAAGAACAACTAAAAACATGAGGGGGGCGGGGAGTGAAAACAATCATTAAAAAACAATTAAGCTCTTTTCTTTTTATTTCTTCCTTTCCTTTTCTCTTTCCTTCTTTTCCCACCATTTTTATCTTGTTATATCAAAAAAAGCTTTACTAGGACTTCCGGCTGGTCGCCCGATCAATGGTGGACGGGAGCTCTGTCGGCTGAAAGAGCCGCGGCGCCTTGAAGATTGGGGTGACCGTGAGAGCGTCACGGAACCCCCCCAAAAAACTCAGATTGAGCATTCTGAGGACCTGGTGTTCCAGCGGGTACCCTGAGCGACTCCCCCGCTCCCCGGTAAGTTCTAAAAAGAGCCCCGAGAGCAAGCGGGGTTGGAGACGTGGGCACTGTGGAATCGACTCGCTTTCTTCACTGCGCGAAGCTCCAAGTCCAGAGATCGTGAGCAACCAATTTCTCCGAAAAATAAGATTGGAAAACTGTGAGTAAAAAGTATCTAAATTTGGATACATAGTTGGACAGGAAGGGATTTAAACAGGGATTTATTCCGCTGAAATAAAAGTGGAAGCAGCTACCGCTGACCGAAGCCGCAGCCTGAAAAGATATTTAAAAAAAAAAACACTTTCAAGTAAAACTCTTTTGGCAGGGGGAAGGGGGGGGGGATTTTGACAGAACAGGAACCCTGCACACGATAGATCTGGCAGAAAATAGACTCTTGATTTCTGAAGCGGACCTCCCAGCGAGGGAAGGCTAGACTCCATTGTTACATCATAAAGGGAGAGGATACTTTCAACTTTCGTTTTCTTCTTTGGGGAATACAAAGTAACTGCAGTTGCCTGAACTGGCTAAAATACTGCATAGCTCACAGATAAAAATAAGAACAACTGAAAACCTGAGGGGGGGAAGGAAGTGGAAACAATCATTAAAAACCAATTAAGCTCTTTTCTTTTTCTTCCTTCCTTTCCTTTCCTCTTTCCTTTCTTCTCCACCCCCCCCCCATTTTTATCTTGTTGTATCAAAAAAAAGTGTTAATAACAAATACGCAAAAAATGTTAAGCATTAATAGAATTAAAGCTATGTATCTTTTAAAAACACGCAGATAATTACCATGGAAACAGCGCAGTTGGGCTGGCCGTTCCCGTTTGAGGCAGGGCTGGCAAAGTATCTGTCCACTTCTTCCTCCCTCCCAGGCTGCATTTCTACTCGAAGGAAGGAACTCTGCACATGCTCTGAGGCACCCTCTCTGTCCCCATTATGGCTGCCAGAAACTAGTTCTCCTGGGCAGCGGAGGCTTGTCTGCTGTGGGTCAGGGGGGCACTGCCCCACCACCCTCGCTTTGCCCTCAGCCAGGCCCCACCTGTCCGCTTGCCATCTTATTTGCTGCCAGCCCTACCTGGCAGTTTCTTTCGCCTCCTTTGTCTCAGGGTTACCCTTGCACATGGGGAGGCAAACTAAGCCCTGGGGGCCGGATCCGGCCCAATCACCGCCTCAATCCGGCCCACGGACGGTCCGGGAATCAGTGTGTTTTTACATGAGTAGAATGTGTCCTTTTATTTAAAATGCATCTCTGGGTTATTTGTGGGGCATAGGAATTCGTTCATTATTTTTTTCAAAATATAGTCCGGCCCCCCACAACGTCTGAGGGACAGTGGACCGGCCCCCTCCTGAAAAAGTTTGCTGACCCCTGCCCTTGTAGAATCCAGCTGTTGACTTCTGCCTTTCTTTTCTCTTTTTTTTTAAATAAATTTTATTAGCAGTTTCCACACAACAACATGAAAAGTATCGAAAAATAACAATACACAAAAACCAGTATACAAAAAAACCCCAAATCCATATATTACAAGTTAATAATATAAACACTAAAAAGAAAAACAAACACTGGCTTCCACC
Source organism: Podarcis pityusensis (assembly GCF_964106645.2). Classification (NCBI taxonomy): domain Eukaryota; kingdom Metazoa; phylum Chordata; class Lepidosauria; order Squamata; family Lacertidae; genus Podarcis; species Podarcis pityusensis. Next base: position 2,075,645 of record NC_138037.1, on the reverse strand, counting down.
AATCCCACAGCACCTCCTTTATCTCTCATTGTATCTTCCTGTTTTCCTTATCATCTCTATCCTAGCATCTAGCTATAAATCCCTCTTTCTTATCCTTTCACTTCACAAGGTTATTCCAGACTCAGAGAGATTTCTGTCCTCGAACCTTGGCTTTTAAGGTATTCATTTAGGCACTCCCATTCCTTTTTCACTTCACTTTTTTGGTTTTTGTCTTATTATATCTGTCAGTTTGGCTAATTCTAAATAAATGGTTCTTCCCCTTTCTCTGCTGTCTCTGCAGTCTCTGTCTTTGCTGTTTTATATTCTTTGCTGGGTTATATTCACTCTTATAAGGCACCTTTGTGAAGTTTAATAACAGTTATTGTTAGTGCTGGGGGGGGGGCTTTCCTTGGCTCTGGCGCCACCTACTGGCAGCCTCCCTGCCTTCCGCCCCACCAGCAGCCGCAACCAGCAACCAGCCATCCACCACTGGTTCTGGGTGTGAAATCCGCCCGTCCTCCTTGCCGTCCTTCCTGCAGAACGGACATGTTTGGGACAGGGGCAGAGATCCAGGACCTGCCCACCTCTGGCCCTGCCTGGCATGTGGGCCCGACGTCCCTCACCTTTTGGCAGTGGCCGGGCTTGCATCCCTCACCGCCGCCGGACAGGTAGACGGCCCAGGTGCCGTCGGAGGCGGCCGCCAAGCTGTAGGTGCAGCTGCCGTGGAAGCGGAAGTGTTTGCCGTCGAAGCTGCGGTAGTGGAAGCCGGCCCAGGTGGCGCAGGTGGCAAAGGGGTGGCGGTGCCGGCGGTGCCGAGCCGAGGTGACCAAAAGCGCCGTGGGGGACGGTGGCCGGAGCAGGAAGGGCGAGGGCAGATCATCTGGGGAGAAAGAGGGACGTGAGCTGTCAGGAGGGAGAGGACAGGCCTGGCAGATCAGATCAGAGAAAGTTCCTTCTTTGTGCAGCACAGAGTTAAACGGCGGAACTCCCCGCCACAGGAGGCGGGAATGGCAGCCAACCTGGATGGCTTTAAAAGAGGATGAGGGCTATTGGGAGGGAAGTACGTTTCCGAGCACAATTCAAAGTGTTGGTGCTGACCTTTAAAGCCCTAAACGGCCTCGGCCCAGTAGACCTGAAGGAGCGTCTCCACCCCCATCGTTCTGCCCAGACACTGAGGTCCAGCTCCGAGGGCCTTCTGATGGTTCCCTCCTTGCAAGAAGGGAGGTTACAGAGAACCAGGCAGAGGACCTTCTCGGTGGTGGCACCCACTCTGTGGAACGCCCTCCCATCAGATGTCAAGGAAATAAACAACTATTTTACTTTTAAAAGACACCTGAAGGCGGCCCAGTTTAGGGAAGTTTTTAGTGTCTGACGCTGTATTGTTTTTGATATTTGGTTGGAAGCCGCCCAGAGTGGCTGGGGAGACCCAGTCAGATGGGCGGGGTATAAATAATAAATAATAATAATAATAATAATAATAATAATAATAATTCACTTCTTCGCTCAAGGCTCTGGCCTGCTCAGTCATGATCATTGAACATTAACGGATGTTTCATAGAGTCGTAGAATTGGAAGGGACCCGAGGGTCATCTAGTCCAACCCCCTTTCGCCCAGTGTGGAACTTGAACCTGTGACCCTGAGATTACAAGTTTTATGCTCTACAGGCGGAGCTGGCTCAGAAGGACCCACCTGCCGCACCCCACTGCCACCCCCTTGCCTCTTAGCACCCCCCAGGGAATTCCACTGCCCACTGCCGTAGTCCAGGGGGCACCCGGTTGGCAAAGGAAGAGGAGACCTGAGGGTGCCCACCTTTCAGAGGCAGGTGGGAGCAGCTGAAGCAGAGCTGGGAGGAGCCGTTCTGCCAGCTGTGCCCCCAGGGGCGTTGGCAGCACTCCTCCATGCCCAGCAGAGAGATGTTCTGCAGTCCAGGCAGGTCTTGGCATTGCCAGGTGGAGAAGCAGCGGCCGAGAGACGCCTTTCCTGGAACGGCAGGGAAGAAAGAGATGAGAAAGGGAGAAAAAGAAACCCACACCCTCCAACATTTCTCCAGTGGAATTGAATTGAATTTTATGATTACGGTCACAGACCAGTTCCGGCTCACTTACAATATCAGAAAAATCATAAAACGCAACGGGAATATATTGAATTGCAATTGGGTTTAACAGAGACAATTCAGATGTAACAGCATTTTAAAATATACATTAAATCTTGAGCACTAAAATATAACCTAAAATTATCTTTTAAAACATTTATCCAGTGAAAATAGGGACATCCTGTTCCATAATAATAATTTTACCATTTATACCCCACACATCTTACTGGGTCGCCCCAGTCACTCTGGGCAGCTTCCAACATATATAAAAACATAATAAAACATTAAACATTTTTTTAAAAACCTGCCCTATAGAGAGCTGCCTTCAGGTAGCTCAGGGGTTGGAGAACCCCATACCCTCCAACATTTCTCCGATGAAAATAGGGGTGTTCCATTCACAAAACGACCAGAAGCCTTCTTATTAGGGTTAATGTCAACTGAAATTAAAAAAGAAGTAAGACCACTCTTTATGTATGCAACATCCACAGCCAGAATTTTAATTGCAACCTACTGGAAAAACAAAATTACACCTACAAAATCAGAATGGCAAGTTCAACTGTTAGAATATCTGCAAATGGCAAAAATGACGGGGAGGGTAAGAGCGTATTCGACGCAAAAAGTAAATCAAGAATGGATTGTATTCAAAGAATATTTGAAAAATTACTGTGACAGCAAAAACCTCCTGGCAGATCTTGAATGAGTCTTGCAGTGTATAGATAATATATTTAAAACAAATGTTTCTATTTAACCTTTTTTCTTTTTATTTCTTCTTTATTATTTATTTATTTATTTATTTATTATTTAAGGAAGTAACATAATAATATGATACTGTGTAAAATATAACAAGTGTGATTTAGGGGTTTTTTTTTAGAACAGTCGAAAGTCTATTTTAGGTCTTCTTTTGTTTTAAATTTCTTGAATTTTAATCTTTTTCTTCTGTATGGGATGGGATATATTTTGTAATATAGTATATTGATGTATAAATCTGTGAAATATGTTCAATAAAGACTTTTTAAAAGAAAAAGAAAATAGGGGTGTCCTAAGGAAAAGCAGGACATTCTGGGATCATATCAGAAACTGATTGGTTTTTCTAAAAAGGCTGTTTCATGTACTATTTGGTACCATTGGTCCAGGCTTACTCCTGACAGGTCTCTCCAGTGTCTGGCTATGATGGTTCCGGCTGCTGAAAGTAGGTGGGTTATGAGCAATTTGTGGTGTAAATGGGCATTATTATCTTGGAAGATGTTTAGTGGGGCCAGTTCTGGGGTGAGTGCTCACTGGAAGGACAGATCCTAAAGCTGAGGCTCCAAGACTTTGGCCACCTCATGAGAAGAGAAGACTCCCTCAAAAAGACCCTGATGTTGGGAAAGATGGAGGGCGCAAGGAGAAGGGGACGACAGAGGACGAGATGGTTGGACGGTGTTCTTGAAGCTACAAACATGAGTCTGACCAAACTGCGGGAGGCAGTGGAAGACAGGAGTGCCTGGCGTGCTCTGGTCCAGGGCATCACGAAGAGGCGGACACAACTAAACGACTAAACAACAACAAGCATACACACACGTTTACCTACGAGACCGCCTTACCTGTGCCCACTCAGCTGCTTCAGTTGGTAAAATTGGCACTATTCCAGGTGCCAATAATACGCTCCGCCCATGCAAGGGAAGCTGCTTGCTCGCAAGAGATTTCAAGGAGGCGTGGAAAGGGGGGCTCTGGAGAATGGGCCCCCACCCACCCACCTCTGGGGCCCACGTCTGTGGTGGCCTTACCCTCCGAGCAATGGGGTCCACTCCAGCCCTCACAGCAAGCGCGCACTGTGCGGTTCCAGAGCGTGGGTCTCGTGTCTTCCGGCCTGCAAGGTCAGAACAGCAAAAGAAGAAGATGGTGACAAAGCTCTGATTTCTTACCTAGGAGAGGAGGACAAGAAACTAGCGCACGTTATGGGGTCGTTTATCCCAACGTACATAAAACAGCCGTGCTCCACGACTGAAGTTGATCTTCCCAAATAATAATCACCCTTCGTCTTTACAAAAGCTTTTCCAAAGCGTTTGCAGCATCTGCCTTACTTCAAAACCCTGAGGACATCCCCATCAGGTGGTCCCCACCCTTCGCAATACAGTGGTATCTTGGTTCTCAAACTTAATCTGTTCCAGAAGTTCGTTCCAAAAGCAAAGCGTTCCAAAACTCAAAGAAAGTAATGCAAAACAGATTAATCCATTCCAGACTTTAAAAAAACAACCCCTAAAACAGCAATTTAACATGAATTTTACTATCTAACGAGACGATTGATCCATAAAATGAAAGCAATCAAGGTAAAGGTAAAGGTTAGGTCCAGTTGCAGATGACTCTGGGGTTGCGGCGCTCATCTCGCTCTACTGGCCAAGGGAACCAGCGTTTGTCTGCAGACAGTTTTTCTGGGTCATGTGGCCAGCATGGCTAAGCCGCTTCTGGCAAAACCAGAGCAGCGCACGGAAACGCCATTTACCTTCCCGCTGGAGCGGTACCTATTTATCTACTTGCACTTTGACGTGCTTCTGAACTGCTAGGTTGGCAGGAGCAGGGACCGAGCAACGGGAGCTCACCCCGTCGCAGGGATTCGAACCGCCAAGCTTCCGATTGGCAAGCCCTAGGTTCTGTGGTTTAGATCACAGCACCACCCGTGTCCTTTAATAATCAATGTTCTATACTATAAAATAAATAAGACAGTATTGTAGATGACAAAAATTAAAATTAACTTTTTTTCTTACCTGAACTGATAATAGTCAATGTTTGGAGGGTGGGGCTTTCATCCATTTCCACAGTCACACAATCAATCAATCAGTAGCTGAACTGGGTTCCACACAGTCACAAAAACAAATTAACCAAAAAAGCCTCAAATACAAAACCACAAAATAAATAGCAAAAACAAAAGTGCCAAACTTGATCCATTCCAGTAGTCCATTTGACTTCCGTTTGAAATGTTCGAAAACCAAGGCACAGCTTCTGATTGGTGCAGGCTCCCCGGAAACAATAGCTGACAATACATTGGATGTTCAGCTTCCGAGAAGTGTTCGAAAACACTTCCATGTTTTCGGCGTTTGGGAACCAAGGCATTTGAGAACCAAGGGACCACTGTACATGAGCTGCATCTATAGAATCGTAGAATTGTACAGTTGCAAGGGAACCCCAGGGGCCATCTAGACCAACCCCCCAAATGCAGGAATCACAGCTAAGAGCCTTCCCTCTTCCCCCTCCTACCTGCCACTTTGAGTAGCATCCTCCTGGCAACAGACGTGCCACCTCTCCCCTATGTACCCTCCAACTTTTCTCCGACAGAAAAAGGGACGTCCCATTTCGCAATGATAATTTTACTATTTATACCCCACCCACCTTACTGGGTTGCCCCAGCCACTCTGGGCAGCTTCTGATAAATATAAAAACATAATAAAACATTAAACGTTAAAAAAACCCTTCCCTATACAGGATTTGCAGCTCAGGGGTCTAATCAACATTTCTCCAATAAAAATAAAAAGGTAAAGGGACCCCTGACCATTAGGTCCAGTCATGGCCGACTCTGGGGTTGTGGCGCTCATCTCGCTTTACTGGCCGAGGGAGCCGGAGTACAGCTTCCGGGTCATGTGGCCAGCATGACTAAGCCACTTCTGGCAAACCAGAGCAGCGCACAGAAACGCCGTTGACCTTCCCACCAGAGTGGTACCTATTTATCTACTTGCACTTTGACGTGCTTTTGAACTGCTAGGTTGGCAGGAGCAGGGACCGAGCAACGGGAGCTCACCCCGTCATGGGGATTCAAACCGCCAACCTTCTGATCGGCAAGTCCTAGGCTCTGTGGTTTAACCCACAGCGCCACCCGGGACGTCCTAAGGAAAAGCAGGACACTCAGAAACCGGGACGGCTTCTCCAAATCAGGGACGTCCCTGGAGAATAGGGGCACTTGGAGGGTCTGCCCCAATTCTCCTGCCCTCTTCTAGCACATGTCGGGGGCTGCCAGCCTCCCCTTCTCTCTGCCCAGCCCCCCCCCCGCCCTACTCACTTGTAGATGTAGCACATGCTGGTGGTGCCAGCCTGGCCTTCTGCCCTGCCAGAAGCCTGGCGCATCCGGTCCTGGTCGAGGTGCCAGCCCGCCATGTTGTACTGGTAGACATCGGCGCAGGGCACCATCTCCTCCCGCCGGGGGCTGACCACTTCCTCCTCCATCACCTGCACCATTCTCTCGCACCAGCGCCTGCGGGGGAACGAGGCCCTTGAGGGACCAGCAGCTGGGGGCCAGCTGGGCACCCCTGGCCTTCCTGCCCAGAACCTCCTTGCCCGCCTTCTCCTTCTGACTGGGGTAGTGTCAGATTTATGTATAAGCTGAACAAGCTATAGCTCAGGACTCCACTCTCTTTGGGGCCCCCCAAAAATTAAAGGGGGGGGGAAGTGGATGTACATTTCCAAAATATAAGATAAAAAGCAAATAAAATAAAACCTACATCCAGCAACAGTGTTTGTGTGTTGTGCAGGCTCCTATGATGTAAGTCCTGGGCAATTTGTTGCTGACAAAGGACAGCTGGACACGTAAAGGGCCCCATTCCCTTCCGGAACTGAGGGCCGCATGAAACCTAAATCTGGCCTTGAAGAAGTGGCATGAAGTGTCTCAGGACCACTCTTACCTGCCTTTGCCAGCAGGAGCCAAGGAAGCTCACTGGCTTCAATAGGTTTACTCTGGACCACTTAGGCCACATCTGCCACCATTCAACTAAAGCGCATGGGTACCACTTTGAACAACCATGCTGTTATAAGAAAAAAACAGCTGCTCCTTTATCCCTTCTGGGGTACCCAAGAGCCCATACAGAGTCCTTAAGTGGGCTCCCTTTCGGAAGGAGAAAACAACAGAAGCCAACCAGTGAATATTGAGAAGCAAAGCAGCTCTTAAGCCTGATCTTTATTGAACTGTTGCAACAGGGTCCTCTCCCCACTCAGGAGGGAGGAGGGACCCAGAACATTGGTTTGCAAGCTCTTATATAGACTTTTGAAATTGCCACCCTGTAGCTCAAGGCCACCCCCCCAAACATCATACATCCGTCAATAAAGGGGTGGTCTTTTTCTTATTATATATTTTAAATTTTAATAAATATTATTTTAGAGAGAGAGAGAGTTGCATTTTCTATTTTACACAAACAGATTAAAAACACAAACATATACAGATGTTTTTAATAAATATTATTTTTACATTTATAATAGTGAAATGATAAAGGAAACACACACACACACACACACACAAACATGAAATAAGTACTAACAGCGCCTGCACAGACATGGACAGCTCCAGAAGGAGGATGGGGAGGGGAGGCATCCGTTCCTTACCCGTCACCCAGCGCCAGAGTCTCCCAGAGGCAGAGCCATGCCAAGGTGCCCAGGACCAACCTGTGGCAAGGCCTGGGGGGACGCGCTGCCTCCTGCATCGCTTGGGAGGGAGGGCGCCGCCGCTTGCGGAGTCTGGGCCGGCCAGCCTGTCCCTGGAGAAAGGGAAGGTTCGGAAGGACTGAGAAAGCTGGAGCTACTCCCATGGGACACAAAGCGTCATTGGGCACAGGGTCCCAAGATATTTTGGCACCTGAGGCAGAGCCTTCCCCAACGAGAAAGGAGGGTGTTAAGTTGTGGGTGAACATATCAGACGACACAGCGATTCTTCAAACAGCTCTTGTTTATTCATAGGCCAGAACTGAACTGAAGGGTTCAGCCAGCCTGCTTATATAGAGCTCCACTAAAACGCAACAGTAACCATTTTCTATAACTATCCAATCACTGAACGTCACTTTCAATCCCTTATTTGCATATGTGGACCAGAGTGAAAACTATCTACAGTATCCCCCTGCTGGCCCAGGGTGAGTACTTCAGTACATAACAGGGGGCGAGGGAAGATTGGCATCAGGAACAAAGGGGAAGGAAGATTGACACGGGGATCTTCTGTCCCTCCGGATCCTGCTGCCTGAGGCGGTCACCTCACCCCGCCTCATGGGTGGACCGGCCCTGCAGGGCAATAGCTACATGGACCAAGCATCTGATTAACTGGAGAACTGGGCCAAACAAGGGGTGAAGGAAGGAGAACAAACACCCGACGCGGAGTGTTGGGGCAAACCGCCCAGCTGCTCATGTGTGCATGCCATACATACGGCACATGCGCAGCACCGCTATGTATGACACATGCATGCCCTGCTATGTGCGGCACATGAGCGCGCACCGTACGTGTACGTAGCTGCGCAGCGCATGCACCGCCAGGCGGTTTGCCAATGGGACAACAGTGGTATCCCTCCGCGGCAGCAGTGACAGGATGGCGGGGACGTGCCTTGTCACCCCCCACAGAGATGGCACCCAGGTCGGACTGCCTCCACCACCACTTCCTCCACCACCGGGCCAATCCTAACAAAATGAATTTCAGAGCCTTTGTCTATTATCTCTGAGCTTTCCTGGAGAACAGGTGAGGTCCCTGCAGACTGGAGGTGGGCAAATGTTGTCCCCATCTTCAAAAGGGGGGGAAAGGAAGACCCAGGTAATTACAGTGGTACCTCAGGTTAAGTACTTACCGTATTTTTTGCTCTATAAGACTCACTTTTTCCCTCCTAAAAAGTAAGGGGAAATGTGTGTGCGTCTTATGGAGCGAATGCAGGCTGCGCAGCTATCCCAGAAGCCAGAACAGCAAGAGGGATTGCTGCTTTCACTGCGTAGCGATCCCTCTTGCTGTTCTGACTTCTGAGATTCAGAATATTTTTTTTCTTGTTTTCCTCCTCCAAAAACTAGGTGCGTCTTGTGGTCTGGTGCGTCTTATAGAGCGAAAAATACGGTAATTTGTTCCGGAGGTCTGTACTTAACCTGAAACTGTTCTTAACCTGAAGCACCACTTTAGCTAATGGGGCCTCCTGCTGCCTGCACGCCGCCGGAGCACGATTTCTGTTCTCATCCTGAAAAAAAGTTCTTAACCCACGGTACTATTTCAGGGTTAGCGGAGTCTGTAACCTGAAGCGTATGCAACCCGAGGTACCGCTGTACTGACCGGTGAACCTGACATTGATAACAGGGAAGGTCCAGAACAGATAATTCAACAGTCAGCCTGTGAGCATTTAGAAAAGGATGCTGTGATTAAGAAGACCCAGCATGGGTTTCTCCAAAATACTGTATTTTTTGCTCTATAAGATGCACCAGACCACAAGATGCACCTAGTTTTTGGAGGAGGAAAACAAGAAAAAAAATATTCTGAATCTCAGAAGCCAGAACAGCAAGAGGGATCGCTGCGCAGTGAAAGCAGCAATCCCTCTTGCTGTTCTGGCTTCTGTGATAGCTGCGCAGCCTGCATTCGCTCCATAAGACGCACACACATTTCCCCTTACTTTTTAGGAGGGAAAAAGTGAGTCTTATAGAGCAAAAAATACGGTAAGTCATGCCAGACCAATCTGATTTCTTTACAAACTTGGTGGATCAGGGAAATGCTGTGGGCATAGTGTATCTTGATTTCAGAAAGGCTTTTGACAAAATCCCCCGTGATATTCTCGCGAGGAAGCTGGTGAAATATGGGTTGAACGAGGTGACTGTTAGGTGGATTTGTAGCTGGTTGGCTGACTGAACCCAAAGAGGACTCATTAATGGTTCATCGTCATCCTGGGGAAAAGTGACCAGTGGGGTGCCGCAGGGTTTTGTCCTGGGCAAGTTGTTTAACATTTTTATAAATGACTTGGATGAAGGAATTGAGGGGATGTTAATCAAATTTGCAGATTACACCAAACTGGGAGGGGTAGCTATTGCCTAAGAGAGAATCAGAATTCAAAATGACCTTAACAGATTGGAGAACTGGGCACAAGCTACAAAATAAATTTCAATAGTGGCATCAGGAAGAACCTGATGCACAAATATAGGATGGGGGACACCTGGAAAAGGATATCAGAGTCTTGGTGGACCAAAAGCTTGACATGACTCCAGAGTGTGATGCAGCAGCAAAAAAAGCTAATGCTTTTTCTAGGCTGCATCAACAGACGTCTAGTGTCCAGATCCAGGGAAGTCATTGTCCTGCTCTATTCTGCCTTGGTCAGACCTCACCTGGAATACTGTGTCCAGTTCTGGGCACCACAATTTAAGGAGGATGTTGAAAAGCTGGAAGTGTGCAGAGGAGGGAGACCAAGATGGTCAAGGGTCTGGAGTCTGCTCAAGTCCAACGTTTCCTAACCCATACATTATTGTATAAATTTGGTATTATTATCCTAATACATATGAAAATATTAATAGCCTCCAAATTGGTCTGGAGAAACTCAACACGGTGTTGTGTTGGTCTTCCCCCTATCCAGTTGTAGAAAGTGGGCAGGGAAAAAAGCTTTCCTCCCTAATAACACCAGAACTCGTGGACTTTCAGTTAAGTTGAATGTTGGAAGCTTCAGAAGAGGAGAAAGACAGTCTTTCTTCACACAGTGCATAGTTGAACGATGGAACTCCCTGCCACATGAGGCAGAGATGGCCAGCTTAAACAAAGATTGGACAAATTAATTGAGGATAAAGCTGTCTGTGGCTACTAGCCGCAATGGCTATGCTGTCCCTCCACAGTTAGAGGCAGCAATGAATCCCAGTTGCTTGAAGCCACAAGGGAGCAGTGGTCTTGTGTTCGAATCCCGATTGTGGGTGTCCCAGAAGAGCCATCTGAGTGGCCACTGTGAGAACAGGATGCTGGACTGATCCACATTGGCCTGATCCAGAAGATGCTCTTCTTCGTTTCTTATGTTCAAAGCGTTCCCCAACAACCCCAAACTCCCTTGTTTTGGAAAGGGGAGAATAAATTGAGTCTCCTCTCCCCTCCAGGCACCATCGGGTCTCAAACTCCAGCCCAGTCCAAGTCCCTCCAGCCCACTCTGCAGATCACCCCCCCACTTACCTGATGCTCCAGCGGAGGGGGGGTGGGCAAGGCGGACGAGCTCTCTGCTCCGGGGGACAGGAACTGAAGAGAGCAGGAGATGGCTCCTTGGGATGGGGGCATTTATAGCCTGCAAGAGTCACCAGCTTGGGAACATCTGGCGTGTCTGGGATTGAAGGATTCTTCCCCTACGTCAATGCAGCTTTCTGGGTTCACTCTGCCCAGTCAGATGGAAACCCCCCACTGGCCCCCTTCTCCCCCCCCCCCATCCCAGGATCCAGGAAAGAACCTGTCCACACAATTTGCCGTGGGTGGGAGGGTGGAGGTGGGAGAGGGTCTTTAGATGCCCTTCCCATCTCCTCCCCTTTTGCTCCTGGGGGGTTCTTCACAAACTCGCCTGCCCTCCCTCTGTCTCCTGCCTCTTAAAACCTTTTTTTTTAAAAAATGATTTCTTAACAAACAGAAAAGTGCAAACGTAAGGAAAGGAAAGAATCAGAAATGGAAGCCACCAAGCGTCACAGCCCAGGAGGAGAAACGTGCAAAGATGCAGGGATGAATTCCAAGTTAATAAGCGTTAAGTAAGGAGAAATTACGCTCTAAAATGTACAGGATTTTGTTGGATTGGTCAGTGAAAGATGAGGAAGTAAAATCAGCCACGATTCAATGGGCTAGAGATTTTGGATATAACATTCAAAGGTCAGCATGGGATAAACTTTGGAGAGAGAATCTAAAGTTCACGGTGTGTTACACTCTTAAAGAAAACTACAGTGGTACCTCGGTTTAAGAACAGTCCTGTTTACGAACAATTCGGTTTACGAACCCCGCAAAACCAGAAGTAGTGTCCCGTTTTGAGAACTTTACTTCAGTCTAAGAACAGAACGGTGGAAGGGCACCGGCGGCAGGAGGCCAAATTAGGGAAAGCACGCCTCGGTTTAAAAATGGACTTCCGGAACAGATTAAGTTCGTAAACCGAGGTACCACTGTATATGAAAATGCTCTGTCGATGGTATTTGACACACAGCAAGTTAACGAAAATGTACAGAACCAGCTCTAACTTGTGTTGGAAATTCAAAGAAATAGAAGGAACTATGTACCATATGTGGTGGGAATGCAAAAAGATAAAGGAATTTTGAGATATGATTTACAATGAGCTTAATTTTTTTTTTAATTTACCTTTGCCAAAAAAAAAACCCTGAAGCCTTTCTTCTCCTAGGTATTCTAGGTGTAGACATACCGCAAGATTTGAGGACGTTATTCATGTATGCAACCATGCTATTATCCCAATGCTGGAAAAGAGATAATACCAACAAAAATGGAATGGCAGACAAAATTATTTGAGTACGCTGAGATGGCAAGATTAACAGGAAAAATTAGGAATCATGGCGACCAAAAATTTAACAGAGAGTGGGATAAATACAGACAATACCCAAGAGATCACTGCAAACACCTGAAATCTTTGGCCGGCTTTGAATGACTCCTACAATGTGACATAACTTATGGAAATAATGGATAAATATAAACTAGACATTATTCAATATGCAGTTAATACATAAATGTAGAGGACCCGTGTTGGGGTGGAGGGAAGTCTCAATACACTATGCAACTTTACTTTATTTCCAATGCTTCGGTATTTCTTTTGTGTATATTTTTGATGGAGAAGGATAACTGTGATGTATTTTAAAAACCAATAAAGATGAAAATGCAAATTCAAGTTAATAGGTTTATTGTTCTAGCCAAAAGACATGACTAACTTGCATTCAGGAATTGTGTTAATAAATAATACAGAACACCCATCCATCATATAAAAATCCGTAATATGACCTAAAAGGAGGCCTGGGGGTGGGGGCTGCCCCACCTACTTAGTGGCCCGGAGGTGTTTTTATGTGCCTAGGATGTGCCGCTGGGGGTCTCTGAGCTATGAGCCCAGACTTTGTCTGCAGAGGCCTCCCTGCTGGCATTTCCATCACGCCCTCCTGCCCCAAACACGGATCTGGGCTTATCCCTACTTCCTGGTCTCCAGCTCATCTCTGCAAAGAATTCAAAGCCCCCAGCAGGTCACTTGCTCTCCTTTGGTCCAGGTTGTCATTCACCCTCACACAAACACCCACACCCACACACAACGCCCCATCTCCCCTTGATATATGCAATGCTGGAATCCATTTGGAACAGAAGTAAATTATTTGTGTGTGTTTGATCATTTTTATTGCAATTTCCATTGTTACAATGAAATATGATGCATTATTATTATTATTATTATTTTCTTTTTCTTCTTCTTCTCCTTCTCCTTCTCTTCTTTGGCGATCCCTTGTAGCCGAGTAAGATTGTCTTCCATAAACACGGTTTTAACAATGAGTCTGTAAGTGACTGTGGAGGCCGATTCTGGATCCACAGGTCCTTCCACAGTGGGGACATTGGGAGTTGATCACAGTGTGGATTTGCCAAACGTGCCTTCCTCTTAGCATGTTTCTCACTTGCGTCCTGAGTTCGAGCGTCTTCAAAGCCCATGACACCTTTGGTCAAGGCTGTTCTCCAACTGGAGCACTCGCAGGCCAGTGTTTCCCAGTTGTCAGTGTTTATACTACATTTTTTAAAAGATTTGCCTTGTGAGAGCCTTTGAACCTCTTTTGTTGACCGCCAGCATTAGGCTTACCATTTTTAAGTTTGGAATAGAGCAGTTGCTTCAGAAGACGATCATCAGGCATCCGCACAACATGACCAGTCCAACAAAGTTGATGTTGAAGAATCATTGCTTTGACACTGGTGATCTTTGCTTCTTCCAATACACTGCTATTAGTTCACCTGTCTTCCCGATGATGTGTAAAAAAATTTGGAGACACGGTTGATGGAATCTGTCGAGGAGATGGAGATGGCGTTTGTAAGTGGTCCACATTTCAGAAGCATATAGTAAGGTTGGTAGTACAATAGCTTTGTAAACAAGCATTTTGGTTTCCCTGTGAATGTCCTGGTCCTCAAACACTCTGCGCTTCATTCAGCAGAAAGCTGCACTCGCAGAGCTCAGGCGATGCTGGATTTCGGCCTCAATGTCAGCCCTTGTGGAAAGGTAGCTGCCCGGGTAGGAGAAGTGACCGACATTTTCCAATATTACACCATTGAGTGTAATGTAATTATTATTATGTAACATAATTATTACTATGCCACCCATCTGACTGGGTTGCCCTGGCTACTCTGGGTGGCTTCCAACAAATTAAAACATCAAACACAGTGAAACATCAATCAGAAACAAAGTCAGGCAAACTTCCTTTTCTCTGTCCTGAATTCTCCAACATTCAACTTCATCAGATGCCCACAATTTCTCATGCTGAGGGAGGAAAACTGTTCTTGCTCCGCTTTCTCCACGACGTGCATGATTTTAAAAATTTCTATCATGTTCAATAAAATTCTATCATGTTGGTCTTCTTCTCAAGGCATGGCCAGGCAACCTGATTACTGAGCAAGCACCCTGACTGGTTTGCAGAGAAGTTACCGTATTTTTTGCTCTATAAGACTCACTTTTTCCCTCCTAAAAAGTAAGGGGAAATGTGTGTGCGTCTTATGGAGTGAATGCAGGTTGCGCAGCTATCCCAGAAGCCAGAACAGCAAGAGGGATCGCTGCTTTTACTGCACAGCAATCCCTCTTGTTGTTCTGTCTTCTGAGATTCAGAATATTTTTTTTCTTGTTTTCCTCCTCCAAAAACTGGGTGCGTCTTATGGTCTGGTGCGTCTTATAGAGCGAAAAATACGGGTAGATGCTGGCTCTCACATTTTCCGGTGGATTTCCCCAAAACTTTCCTCATGGCCCAAAAGTCTGGTCTTCTGGGCAAGCAGGTTAGTTGCACAAGAGCTTTCCCACCCATAATAATTGCACAACCTGAAATTGATCGTATGCGATCAAATCCCACAGTCTGGAATTTCCCTCGTGTTACATGGGAGGAAGGAAGTCTGGAATCGAGATGGGAAAAGCTTCAGAAAAAGGTCACCAAAATGGTCCAAGAAGGCTCCTCTTGTGTTCTTATGGGCTGTTCTGTCAAAAGACAAAGGAACCCGCAGAGGGAGGAAAAGGAAGCATCAGGAGAGGGTTTGCCACCCGGCACCAAGAGAGCTTTATGGGAGAGCTGGACCATCAAGAAGGCTGATCGCCGAAGAATGGATGCTTTTGAATTCTGGTGCTGGAGGAGACTCTTGAGAGTCCCATGGACTGCAAGAAGATCAATCCTCTCCATTCTGAAGGAAATCAGCCCTGAGTGCTCACTGGAAGGACAGATCCTGAAGCTGAGACTCCAAGACTTTGGCCACCTCAGGAGAAGAGAAGACTCCCTGGAAAAGACCCTGACGTTGGGAAAGATGGAGGGCGCAAGGAGAAGGGGACGACAGAGGATGAGATGGTGGGACAGTGTTCTCGAAGGCACCAACATGAGTTTGACCAAACTGCGGGAGGCAGTGGAAGACAGGAGGGCCTGGCGTGCTCTGGTCCAGGGGGTCATGAAGAGTCGGACACGACTAAACGACTAAGCAACAACCTAGAGGGCAGTGGAGATTCCTTCCTGAGCCGGGCCAGGGATTGCCATCTAAGTCCAAAGGGGAAAGTCTCTCCCCTTCTGCACACATTCTCCTTCCAAACCATCTGATCAGAGCATTTCACTTGGAGCAAAGAGGGCGCCAGTCGGAAGGCCTCCTCCCCCAGCCTGCCTTTAGCAGCACAGCAGCTTGGCAGGCAGGAATCCAACTGGCAAAGCTCCCCTCCGTTTTTATCTCCATGTCAAAAATAGGTCGTGGACTAAATTTCATAAGGTGCTATGAGCGGCGCTTTGGCAATGAATGTGGTGTTCCAGGAAAACAGGAAAGACTTATCTTGGCGTTCCTTCTGAACTTAGCATTGAATATTTTATTTTATGCTATGGGGGGGGGGATTGGGGGGTAAGAAATCTGTATTTATTTATCTTTTGAAGGACATGGGATTCAAGGTCAGGCAAAAGAACAGATCTAAAAAGACTAGGTCTGTAGCACCGCATGGATGCATCCCTCCAGCTGATTTGGGTGCTGAATTCCAGCACAACAGCCTCAGACAGACTGAGCCATTGGCAGCGGTGGTAGAGTGGTTAGAGTCATGTGGACCTTAGCAGGTGACAGCCTGCAGGATCAGGCCAACATCCCATCTGGCCCAGCATCCTGTTCTCACTGCGGCCAACCAGATGCCTCTTCTGGGAAACCCACATGCAGGATTCGAACACAGGAGCAACTCTCGCCTCCTGCAGTTTCCAGCAAGTGACCTTTCCACTATACAGTTCTATGATTCCTGAGCACAGCCAGGATTTATTGGGGGGGCAGGGTTTACATGGGGTGGGGGCAGAACCAAGTTATCTGCGAAGCAATTGGTCAGTTATTTAAGTATTTTGATTTTGATTTACTTGATAACAATAATAATAATAATGATAATAATTTATTATTTATACCCCGCCCATCTGGCTGGGTTTCCCCAGCCACTCTGGGCGGCTTCCAACAAAATATTAAAATACAGTAATGCATCAAACATTAAAAGCTTCCCTAAACAGGCCTGCCTTCAGATGTCTTCTAAAAGTCTGGTAGTTGTTCTCTTTGACATCTGGTGGGAGGATGTTCCACAGGGCGGGCGCCACCACCAAGAAGGCCCTCTGCCTGGTTCCCTGTAACCTCACTTCTTGCAGAGAGGGAACCGCCAGAAGGCCCTCGGAGCTGGATCTCAGTGTCCGGGCAGAACGATGGGGGTGGAGACGCTCCTCCAGGTATATTGGGCCTTTTAGGGCTTTAAAGGTCTATAATGGACCTTGGCCAGCAGAACAGCTTATTTTTTTACGGGCCCACCCCACCCCCCCAACACGGCAGGGCTGGCTTGCCAGGTTTTGCAGTAAGTGTAAGGCAACACTCTGCCAATCTAAAAAGCCCCCAGCGTGTTGCAAGCAAAAAGTCCTAACTGATCACTGACCATAATGAAGAGATGGGTTGATGGAGGGACCCCTAACCACAGCCCTAGCATCTATTGTGTGTAACATTTCTTGCACCTGAGAACCTGGGCTGTAGTCCACTGGATCTCCTTCTGCCAACCTCAACAATCTGCTAAGGCACCAGCAGATTCTCTCTCTCTCTCCCCCCACCCCAGATTTCCTTCCTCTAGCTCATACCCTCCCACATTTATCAGATGAAAATAGGGACGTTCTTTTCAATATTATTATTATTATTATTATTATATTTTATTTATATCCCACACATCTTATTGGGTTGCCCCAGTCACTCTGGGTATATAAAACATAAACATATATAAAAACATAATAAAACATCGAACATTAAAAAAAACTGCCTTATACAGGAGAAAATGGTGATAGACCACCCCCAAACAAGGAGATAAGTAACTATAAAACCTTTAGAAGACATCTGAAGGCAGCCCAGTACAGAGAAGTTGTTTGTTGATTTATTATGTTTTTATATATTTTGGAAGGCGCCCAGAATGGCTGGGGAAGCCAGTCAGTTGCTATTATTATTATTATTATTATTATTATTTGAATAGGACGTCCCTATTTTCACCGGAGGAATGCCGGAGGGTACGCGCTTCTGCTCTCCTCCTCAATCCCCTAGTCCTTAAGGAGCCCCCGATTCCTCGTGCGCGCGCAGCCGCTTCCAGCTGGCTCCCTCCGCGCGCCCCCCTCGCCGCCTTGCAAGCCGACGGAAGCACGAAGCGCTGAATTGCAAAGCCCTTTCTTTCTCTCTCTCTCCACCCCCCACACCCCCCCCGAGCCCGGTGCCTGCTGGGAGATGTAGTTCCCCTCTCCGTCCGCCGAGCAGGGCAATCCGGCGGCGCGCACGGCCAGCAGGCGGAACCAGCCCGTTTTGCAAAACCGCCTCTCTCCTTCTCCCTTTTTTTTGGGGGGGGGCGGTGGTCTTTGCAAGCGGGATCGCGGGGTGGGGTGGGGGTGCAAGCTTTCTCCCGAGGAGCCGGCCCCGATCCTTCCGCGCGGGACCCCCCTGGGGCGTAGGGCCCGGGTGCGCGCACCTTCCCTTTCTGCAGACGCGCGCCCGGCGGGGTCTTCCTTCCCACGCCCCGCGCACCCACAGTTTTTTGGAGGGGTGTTTGTGTGTGTGCGCGCGCGCCCTTCCCTCTTCTCGCGCAGCCCAGGATCGGGCGCAGGAGGTGGGCGCGCTGCGGAGCCTGCCGCTCCCCCGAGGATCCGGGCCCACGGATGGCCGTCGGGGCTGCCGCGCAGGTAAGGCGGGGGCGGAGGAGTTCAGCTGCTTTGATGTGGCCGAGAGGCAATTAGTCCTCATTTGCATGTCTTCCGGGCCCCAGATGCCACCCAGGGAGGAGGAAAATCAGCCCTCGGGGGGCAAATCTTCGGGAGGGGCGCCCGGAGGTCCCCGGAAGTGTCAAAATAACCCCCTCCCTTTTTGGTTCAAAGTGCACATGGCTAAGGCCACGATCCTGCACCAGTCGCCTTGCAATGAATCCTAGAATGGTAGCGCTGGAAGGGGCCCCGAGGGTCATCCATTCCAGCCCCCTGCAATGCAGAATCTTCTGCTCAATGCAGGACTTGAACCCGCCACCCTGAGATGAAGAGTCTCCCGCACTACCAACGGGGAGGTTTGCACGAACTTCTGCAGAGGGGCAGGAGGAGACCCGCAGGGGTCACCCGACCCAGCCCGCCTGGCAAGGCAGGATTCGCACCTGAATCATAGAAATGTAGAGTCAGAAAAATCGTAGGTCGCCGAGCCCAGGGAACACAGATTTGAGGCAATCCGTAATTGAGAATTTCCCTTTGGGGCCACTGAGTTTTGGCCTCGCTCAGGGCACCATATGAGCAAAGTCCGCCCCTGTTGAAAGGGACCCCTTGTGTCATCTAGTCCAGCCCCCCGGAATCTTGGCTAAAGCATCCCTGACGGATCCAACCTCTGCTTCAAAACCTACAAGGAAGGGGAGTCCACAGCCTCCCTCAGAAAGTTCTTCCTGGAGCCAGAATCTCCTTTAAGTTGAATCTGTTCCCAGTGGGGCAGGGGAAAAGAAGCTCAAAGAAGCTTTAGAAGTAAAAACTGCCACTTATTTTCTTCTGCAGGAAGCTCTGGGTTTTCCCTGCCCTCTGAAACCCTTCGTTCTAACCTTCATGCGTCACGGGTGCAACGGCTCGTTAGTTTGGGGCCATGAATAATATTTTATGTAGCAGTCTAGGCGCTTAAATGGAAAGGGAATCTTGATTCGAAGGCACTTTTTAAAGCAGGGTTTTTTATACAAGCGTAGCATAAATCAGTTGTTTGCCCCGCGCTCGAGGGTGCTTAATTATATGTCTCTCTCCAGCCTGTCATTATGAATATTGCTGTTTTGCTCAAGGGATATTTCAGGTGGGGAGTTGGAAGCCAGCCGCTGTTCAGGTGTCCTGGGCGATAATAACCTTGGCATTTACTTAACCTCGGTGCTTTAACTCATGTGGCGTCTTCTCATCACGAGGCTCCAGCTCAACCGAAGCTTGCAGTTTATAAAGCGAGATTCGGCAGAAGTTGGGCATTGAGCCCCATTCCCTTTGGGAAAACATGACAGGGACAGAACCCAGGAAGCTCATTTCACAGCCTTTTTGTGCCTTTGAGGATCTAAGCCATGGGTAGGCAAACTGAGGCCCAGGGGCCGGATCTGGCCCATTCGCCTTCTAAATCTGGCCCGCGGACGGTCTGGAAATCAGCGTGTTTCTACACGAGTAGAACGTGTCCTTTTATTTAAAATGCATCTCTGGGTTATTTGTGGGGCATAGGAATTGGTTCCTTATTTTTTTTCAAAATATAGTCCAGCCCCCCCCCCAAGGCCTGAGGGACGGTGGACCGGCCCGCTGCTTAAAAAGTTTGCTGACTCCTGATCTGAGCTTTAACTTTCTGTAAAGGTTTTATTTTAATAGTTCCTATGGGTAAAGAGATGGGTAGGCAACCTAAGGCCCGGGGGCCGGATCCGGCCCGCGGATGGTCTGGGAATCAGCATGTTTTTACATGAGTAGAATGTGTCCTTTTATTTAAAATGCACCTCTGGGTTATTTGTGGGGCATAGAAATTCGTTCATTTCCCCCCCCCCCAAAAAAAATACAGTCTGGCCCCCCACAAGGTCTGAGGGACAGAGGACCAGCCCCCTGCTGAAAAAGCTTGCTGACTCCTGCTCTAACCATTACCCCCTGGCTTTTTGTGAAAGCTGCCTGGACTCCCTGCCTGGGGATATGGTGGGATATGCAAAAATCCAAAGAAAATCCATAGCATCGTTTGGATTTGACCCACGCAGGCCCTACTTAACGGTCGTTGGCAGACCAGCTGCAGAAATACTGCAAAACACATACAAAAACACTCGGATTTGTTTTAAGGATTTGTTTTAAGTTTTTCCATCTATGCTAAAACTGAGTCTAAGTTTGTTTTTTTTAAAAAAAAAAAGTTTAACCACATCAGTTAACAAACATGGATACATATGCTATACAGTGGTGCCTCGCAAGACGAAATTAATCCATTCCGCGAGTCTCTTCGTCTTGCGGTTTTTTCGTCTTGCGAAGCACGGCTATTAGTGGCTTAGCGGCTTAGCGGCTATTAACGGCTTAGCGGCTTTAAGAAAAAGGAAACAAACTCGCAAGAACTCGCAAGACTTTTCGTCTTGCGAAGCAAGCCCATAGGGAAATTCATCTTGCGGAACGATTCAAAAAACGCAAAACCCTTTCGTCTAGCAAGTTTTTCGTCTTGCGAGGCATTCGTCTTGCGGGGCACCACTGTAATGTTATTGTTTTTAAGGAAATGATTATTTCTCTCCTTCCAATAAAGTACAGCAGAAACGTTGTCCACATATAAACAGTTAACTTATTAAACCTCACAATAATTTCATAATTATCTGTCTATGTATTTCTAATAGTACTGTATAACCAAATCAATAATTTTTGATATAACTGTAAAAACTACTCTGGAAATTTATTATTCCAAAAATGAAACCTTCCTCTGGTTATAAATATTAATATTATCTCAGCAAGAATGAGTCTTTCTGTAAAAGAAAAAAGAAAAAGATTTAAATCAAGTCTTACTAGTGATTTAAACCATGATTTAAATCGGTTTGATTTTAATCAAATTCACCCTGTTGCAACACATCAAAACATCAAATATACAGCGATCCAGAATAAAACAAATGCAAGCTTCAGGGAGGACATTTCAGGTCCTTCTCTTAAGGGACATCTTGCTTTTCCCAGTCGCCAACCTGCCAACCGGTCGTAAAATGTGCCTGGCACCCGGCTGATTTCTCACCCTGCCTGCCTCGCCAGGTTGTTGTGGGGGTTGAACAAGGAGCAGGTAGAACCACGTGCGCCACCCAGAGCTCCTGGGAGGAAAAGGTGGGATTATGGAAACAGGAGCTGGGGGAATAGCAGAGCTGAGATTTCCCAGTTTCCGTCCCACCTCAGGGGTACCAGTACAGATAATAATAATACAGTCATACCTTGGGTTGATGTTGCTTCAGTTTGAGTGCTTTCGGGTTGCGCTCCACGGTGACCCAGAAGTAACGGAATGTGTTACTTCCAGGTTTTGCCGCTCGCGCATGCGCAGACGCTCAAAATTACATCACGTGCATGCGCGAAAGCTGTGAATCGTGACACGTGCAGACTCTCAGATGTGGGTTGCGTTCACTTCTGGATGCGAACGGGGCTCCGGAACAGATCCCGTTCGTATCCAGAGGTACCACTGTAATAATATTTTATTTATTTATACCCTGCCCTTCCCGGTTCAGAAAACCGGGCTCAGGGCGGCTAACAACAAATTTAAAACACTTAATCGAGGCAACGAAAAACAGCATAAAACGCAGTATAAAACGTGAATAACAATAAATTCAGAATTCAAAAATCAATTTAGGGGGGAAATCCATCCAATAAACATTAGATGATCACCAGGGCTAGCTGGCTACGTTAGTCCTATTTGGGCCAGCGAGGAGACCAGTGGAGAATTAGCTGTGGGATCCCAGAGCGGGTAATGTTCATAAAACGGGCAGGGGGAGGGATGGAAGGGGAATAAAAGATCAGGCTAAGTTCAAATTGAAAGCCAGGCAGAATAGCTCTGTCTTACAGGCCCAACGGAAGGAAGTTCAATCCTGCAAGGCCCTAGTCTCCTGGGACAGAGCATTCCACTAGGTCGGAGCCACCACTGAGAAGGCCATGATTCCTGACTTGCCCCGTTTTCCTTGCAGGTGCCAGTGCGGTGTGAGGACGCAGCCCTGTATCTCGCCCCCGAGCGCTGGAAGGAGTGGGCAGCGCATGAGGACGCCATGCGGGAGAATTACGGCGCCACCATCGCTTTGGGTAAAGAAGGACGCTTTTTTCACCCTCCTCCTCCCTGCCCACAACCTGATCTCCTGTGGAATGAATGTGTGGAGCTTTTTTCTAGACCTGATATGGGGAAATAGAAGCCTGGAGGGTGGGGGGCAAATACAGTCTTCAGGGGCAGCCCCACATACAGCACATTGCAGCAGTCTAATATGAGCATGGGGTGCATTGGCCAAGTCATCTCTTCTTGTGCCTGTTATATTATCTTTATATTAATTTATTTAGAATCCAAAATTTCCCCAGAACCTGATTGGGTTTCTTCATTGTGCAGACACAGGTGTTCTAGGCATTTATGTATTTATTTGAGACATTTGTATACAGTGGTCCCTTGGTTCTCAAACACCTTGGTACTCAAATAACTTGGAATCCAAACACTTCAAACCCGGAAGCAAGATTTCCGGTTTGCAAACTTTTTTCGGAAGCCGAAAGTGCTCCATTTTGAATGTTACACTGAGGTCTGTCTGTTTTTCCTATTTATTTTGCGTTTTTGTAGCTCTTTTCGTTTTGTTTTTGTGACTGTGTGGAACCCAGTTCAGCTACTGAATGATGGATTGCGTGACTGCAGTACATTGTTTATTGCTTTCAATTTATGGATCAATGGTCTCGTTAGATAGCAAAAATGTGGGATTGCTGTTTTGGGGATTGTTTTTAAAAGTCTGGAACGGATTAATCCCCTTTGCATGCCTTTCTATGGGAAAGCGCGCCTTGGCTTTGGAACGCCTTGGTTTTGGAATGGACCTCCGGAACAGATTAAGTTTGAGAACCAAGGTATTGCTGCAGTTTAGTGAATTCAACAAGGCATTTTGAGGAGGAGCAAAGCCATTCACTCTGAACAGAGATACTACTGAATCTGCTCCTTTGGTCCTTACCAAAGAGTCAGAAGACAGGATAATCTACGCTTTCTCTCTTGCAGGATCGCCAGTCACCAAGCCCGAGATGGTTGCCCAGATTGAGGAAGGCGGCCCGCTGCTGCTCAATGGTCAGGGGGATGTCCAGCCCAGGGAGCGGTCGGATGCTGCCAACACAGGTTAGAGAAGCCGGCAAACCCATATTGGCAGAAGTGCGTTGCTGAGTCAAGCGCCCTCTTATAGTGGCCAGTGGGATGTTGGCCATCTAAGTTGGCGGCCCTCACTATCTCCTGTGGCAGGGAGTTCCTCAGTATAACCCAGGGGTAGGCAACCTAAGGCCCGTGGGCCGGATCCGGCCCATTCGCCTTCTCAATGCAGCCTGTGGACGGTCTGGGAATCAGCATGTTTTTACATGAGTAGAATGTGTGCTTTTATTTAAAATGCATCTCTGGGTTATTTGTGGGGCATAGGAATTCATTCATTCCCCCCCCCCCTCAAATAGATAGATAGATAGATAGATAGATAGATAGATAGATAGATAGATAGATAGATAGTCTGGCCCCCCACAAGGTCTGAGGGACAGTGGACTGGCTCACAGCTGAAAAAGGTTGCTGACTCCTGCTCTAACCCTGCACTGTGGAAAGAACTTTCTTTTATCTGTCCCTCATACATAGGCACCATCTAAATATTTTTTGGACCTCCCCTCTAGACACTGATTCGTCTCCACTTGTTATTAAACTCATTATGGTGGTGTCATCTGCAAACTTAATTGCAGTAGATGGGTCAGATGATACACAATCATATGTATACAATGAATACAGGTAGGGACTTAGCACACATCCCTGTGGTGTGCCAGTGCGGATTTTTAAGGAATTAGATGTTACATGTCCAATCCTCACTGTTTTTGTCCGATCATTCAGAAATATCAGGGATGATTCACTCCCTGGCCGGCACTTTCTTGATCTCCTGCCCTCGGGCAGAAGATATAGAAGCATGATTAGTCGCACCAACAGGGTAAAGAACAGCTTCTATCCGTTAGGTTGCTGAATGAAAAGAGAACAACAGGGCAACTGACTTTCGGGTTTGGTGGGTAAAGGAGGGGAATTAAGGCAAAGAGCTGAGTGAGGGGTGCTCAAGTAATCTCACTCTATGCAAGTTGTACAAGTGACAACAAAGTATTTCAACTCATTCAGTTTCATCGCATCCCCGCAAGTTCTAGCGTTACGAGAGAGGGAGAAAAAGCTTTCCTCTCTCCGCTTCCTCCAGTCTGTGAATAATTTCACAAACTCCCCTCGTGTTGCCTCTTCCTCGAATTTTCTCCAAACTAAAACTCCCCAAATGCTGCAGCCTTTGTCATAGGGGAATCGCTCCGTCCCCAGAATAATTTCGGTTGCCCTTTTCCACTTTCAGGGTTTCCAAGGCCCCTGAGCCATTTATTTACCTCCGTGTCCTGACCAAAGTGTGGCTTTTATTCTGTTTTTCTCTCCCCTCTGCAGGATGCGTCTCTCTGGAGACTGAGGATGTCAGGAAGAGCGAAGAGCAGCGAAGGGCCGGGGAGGAGCAGAGGATGAGAGGAGAAGCCCCCAGAGGCCCCGAGAGAGGTGAGGACTGTAATTTATTCTTATTTATTGCAATGCGATGTGGGGTTTCCCTCAGCCTTGATCCAGAAGCGGCAGTCAGTGCAGGACGCTGAAGCACGTTTGCTGGCCTTGTTGGCATATGAGGTCAGGGCTCAGAGACCGGCACCGGCTGCCAATTTGCTATGGGGCCGAATTCAAGGTGGTGCTATTAGTATACAAAGCCTTTAACAACTTGGGACCAGTTTAGCTTCAAGATAGCCTTACCCAATAAATGCCCGCTCGCAACTGGCACTCCTAACAGGTGCTACAATATCCTATATTGGGAAGCTTTTAATGTTTGATGTTTTATTAAGCTTCTATGTTTGTTGGAAGGGACACGGGTGGCGTTGTGGGTTAAACCACAGAGCCTAGGACTTGCCGATCAGAAGGTCGGCGGTTTGAATCCCTGGACCAAGGTGAGCTCCCGTTGCTCGGTCCCTGCTCCTGCCCACCTAGCAGTTCGAAAGCACGTCAAAGTGCAAGTAGATAAATAGCATTTCTGTGCATTGCTCTGGTTTGCCAGAAGCGGCTTAGTCTTGCTGGCCACAGGACCTGGAAGCTGTATGCCGGCTCCCTCGGCCAATAAAGCGAGATGAGCGCCACAACCCCAGAGTCGGCCATGACTGGACCTAATGGTCAGGGGTCCCTTACCTTTACCTATGTTTGTTGGAGCCACCCAGAGTGTCTGGGCCAACCCAGTCAGATGGGTGGGGTACAAATAATAAAATTAGTAGTAGTAGTAGTAGTAGTAATAGTAATCCCTGTGCCTCCTGAGGGAGGGATTAATTCTGCCTTTCAACATTTATCTTTATTGCATGTTCACAAGTTCTAGTGTAATGGAAGAAGGAGAGAAACTCCATCCCTCGCTTCATTTTATAAACTCACTTTAAAAAATAAAATAAAAATCCTCCAAAATATAACAACCTCAAGCGGATAAATAATGAAATATCCCACTCTAACCCAGGGGATAGAGCTTAGTCAATGCATAAAGAATAACAACCAAATAATGTAAGTTCTTATACCAGAATACTATTTGTGTAGAAGGCGATCAACAGT